>NC_135872.1:2642827-2707827 GCF_031162955.1 Sander vitreus | reverse complement strand
AAAGCTCTACTCGCCAGAGACCATCAGCCAGTACCGGGGCCGCTCGCTAGGCACGCTGCCGCCACACGTCTACGCCATCGGTGAGTCAGCACAAAACACACGCACACAAACGCACAGATAAACACACAGACACACACACACACACACACACACACACACACACACACACACACACACACACACACACACACACACACACACACACACACACACACACACACAGGTGTGTGTCCTATGTGATCTAACAGCTTTGTTTGTTTGTTTGTGTGTGTGTGATTGTCTGTGTGTGTGTGTGTGTGTGTCTCTGTGTTCGTGTCTGTTTGTGTGTGTGTGTGTGTGTGTGTTTGTGTGTGTGTGTTTGTCTCTGTGTTTGTGTGTGTGTTGGCCAGCTGATAAGGCGTACAGGGACATGAAGGTGCTGAAGATGAGCCAGTCCATCATCGTCTCGGGGGAGTCCGGAGCCGGGAAGACCGAAAACACCAAGTTCGTGCTCAAGTAAGGATGACGATGCATCGTTATACACCAAAACATGCTGAGTCACAGGTTTCAACTGTCATGTGGTTATAGCTTGCAATGTTCTGGTGAAATGTATGTTTTATTTGGTCACTTTTTAGATACATATTAACATTTATTAGAGTATTTGTATCAAGTAAATCATTGCAGGAATATCATTTGTTTGGATTTATTTTCATTTTATTTCTTCATTTATTATATCATGTCAGCTTTGCAGTATATTGTCAGTGGAGGCTAGTTTTTATAAGTATTCTTATATTGTACTGTAACTAGAGGTCATTATGGCATAAAGCTAAACATAATTGATGATTACTTTTTACTTTTAAATGATAACATCAAAAGTTACACCAGAACTGGGGTTAAAAAGTATAAACTGTTGAATAAAGTCAAAGAAGCACGGAAAAAAAACAGCAGTTAAAACGAGTAAGACTCACTTTACTTTACTGTCCTTAAAGCGTAACTCTCGCCAAAATGCAACCTAGGGTCTTTTTGTGAATGTACCCGAGTCAAACTTTCAATTAAAAGCATATTTAGGACGGAAGCTCCACTTTTAAGATGTACCGTATTCTGGTTTTTCAGTCAAATGGCCTTTTGAATGGGAGAGCTAGGGGCATTTTTATGCTAGCCTCAAAATAGCTATTTTTAAAATACTAAGAAGGCTCGACACAACATGAGACTTTGCTCCAAGTATCACCAGGAGCTCTACACATGAACTCAGCATTGACAACATTGTTTGTTCACAGAGTTTACTAAAAATAAGGGTTTATAACAACTTACTTTGTTGTTGTTTCCGGGCGCTACCATCTTGCCAGTCAAAAAGTGTTGATCTCCAAATGCAACGTAACAGGGAGGAGAGTAAAGATGGAAAGCTCCTAAAGCTTAGTTCCATATAAATGCACGGATAATTCGTTGTTTTGTCGTTAGTGAAACACAATGTTGACCTTGTAGTTGAAAAAGGAGCCTCATATAAGAATGACATTTCCTCCTATGGAGTCCGTTCATTCGCATTCGGAGATCGCCTATTTTTGACTGACAAAGATGGCGGAGAGCGTAAACAACAAGAGCTACAGTGAGTCGTTAAAACCCTTTCTTTTTAGTAAACCCTGGGAACACAACCAATGTTGTCAGTGCTGTGGTTAAAGTGTAGAGTCCCTGGTGATACTTGGAGCAAAGTCTCATGTTGTGTCGAGCCTTCTTAGTGTTTTAAAAATAGCTATTTTGAGGCTAGCATAAAAGTGCCGCTAGCTCTCCCATTCAAAAGGCCATTTGACCCAAAAACCAGAATACGGTACATCTTAAAAGTGGCGATTCCGTCCTAAATATGCTTCTAAACCAAAGTTTGACTCGGGTACATTCACAAAAATACCCTAGGTTGCATTTTGGCGAGAGTTACGCTTTAAAATAGTAATTATACAAGTTTACTTAATTTCACATCACTTTACTTCATTTTCATTTCAGTTTTCACTTGACTTTACTGAAATCACCTTTTTTTTTTATCACTTCTCTAGACTTGATTTCACATCCTTCTACTTCTTAATTCTTTCATTTGATTCACTTAATTTTACTACTTTACTTTACTTTTTTTTTTAAACTTCATTTTACTTCACTTCTTCGCTGTACTTTGCTTCACTGTGGATATATTATATCCGTATTACTCTGGTGATTACTGTGTGGCGTTTGAAATATGTTGTCTCATTAACGTGAATGAGGCTTATAAAGTAGTACTGTAAGTATTTGTAGTTGTTGTTTCAGGGCTGTGGTATTACACCAGATAACTCGTAACTGTACTGCCCGTTTTCTCCTGACAGATACTTGACAACCTCATATGGAACCGGTCAGGACATTGACGAGAGAATAGTGGAAGGTAAGACTCCCTCCTCCCCTTCATATTCCTTTCATAGAAGTTTAAAGGGTAAACCTGGACCATGTTTTCCTATGTGTTTGTGTGTAGGTGACTGATAGGAACAACAATCTTTGACATTGGTCTAGTATGAAACGCTGTAACCAGCAGCCACAGACCGGTTTGCAATGTAACCCTATGGGATAAATGTGCATTGTCAATTTAGTCCACTAAAAGTTCTGTTTTTTTATATTTTCATGTCATTCCAGGTCAAAATTTGAAAAATGCGCTTTGTTTGGAACTTTTTCCGACTTTTTTGACGCTTTGGGCGCTTTTTAAAAACATTTTAAAAGAAACCGCTCTGAGGTCGCTAGCACTAAACCCACCAGACTCCATTTAAAAAAACAATACTTTTAGCGTGTATAGAGCCAGCATATCTCCACATGTAAATCAGTAAACTATGTGTTTATTTCAACCAAAACTAGAGTTGTGATGGTTGGAAAAGTTGAAAGACGACCTAATACGGCTTTTCATAGTTTTATTTTGTTTCTGTCGACTTTGAATGAAGTGTGTTTTACGATGCTAAAATTTCTGTTTATCTACATGGAGTCTGGTGGGTTTAGCGAACGCAATTTCGTGGATGTTTTTATGTTTAAAAAAAAAAAGGATCGTACTCTTTAACAGAAAGGTTACCTCCTTAGAAATCCTTTCCATAATGTTGTCAGACACTTAGAATATTAATCTGAGCCTGTCAGTGGCAAAACGAGCAACTTTTGTGAAGGTAAATACAAGCTGGACAATCATCCTATTAACTTACAATGTAGCTTGTTTCTCCGCTGCCGACTGCAGCGATCTCTCTTAATACTGGACCAATGTCAAAGATTGTTGTTCCCATCAGTCACTTAGAGTCAAAAACATATGAACATAGGGTCCAGGTTGAAAAAACCCAAAGCTACCCTTCAAGTTCTGTTAAAGTTTACGTGTTTCCTCTGTGTGAGTTTGTGTTTCCTCCTCTGTAACGCTGCAGCGAACCCGTTGCTGGAGGCTTTTGGAAACGCAAAAACCGTCCGGAACAACAACAGCAGTCGCTTCGGGAAGTTTGTGGAAATCCACTTTAACGAGAAGGTACTTTGTATATATAGTTAGTTAGTTAGTTAGTTAGTTATATTTTATTTCTGTGTCATGCCAAACATTTTGGCCCATCCCACATGGGATTACAAGACACCACAAACTTACTTATTTAACAAACGTCTTCCTGTCGCATATACAAATCATTCGGAAAAATACATGAATACAAATATATATATATATATATATATATATACACACACATTACATACACACATTACATACAAAGAACAAATCCTCATCTACAGTTCATCTCGATAAAGAGCTTTTTTCCTCTTCTCAATATATATATATGTTTCACATGTGAACAGCCATCTCAGTCTTTGAGCATCATCCATATTTACCAAATCAATCTCTGCTTATATCTTACAAAACAAAAAATCACGCTGTTCACAATAAAAAGGACAGTAGAAAACAAAATGGAACTCATTTTCTATATCATTCAAACAACAGGGAAACAGGGACAGATCCGTTTTCCCTCTTCTACATTAACATATCGTCCTGTTTCAACAGTCAAAGGCAAAACCCCAGATCTCACTTGAGCACATAAAGATCTTTGCCTTTTTGACAAATTATATACAACATAATTCTCTGTGCCATATTCCGGTTTAATCATCACAAAAATACGCAATTTTGGCTTAGCCCATATATCGTCGGCCCACTGCTTTTTATCTTTAGCAAACACCGATTCTTTAAACAAACCAATATTCAGCTTTTCATTATTAAGAAACAACTCACAAAACCCATAATTACAAAACAATTTGCATATAACGTTAGACCAAGGACCAAGAGTGTGTTTATCCCAGAGAAATATTTTCCTCGTCAACCTATTTGTGTCCATATCTAATAAACAATTCCATAACTGGGCCATACATATCTTCCAGCGAGCCTCACATGATTCCCATCCCATGTCTCCCACTGTCGCCAATGTTGGGGTATATTTATGCACACCCAGAAAATATCTTATGGCACTATTTTGCACTAATTCACAATTAGATATATTCCTATATATATACGGCGTTATCAAAGAATAATAACAACTTTAATCTACTGTGTTTGCCTCCTGAGTGCCCTCAAGATGAGTGTTTCACAAACTAAAAGCTATGAATTATATATGACGCCTAATAGCTTTGGTTGTTTTGCATCAACTGTTCATATTTATCTTCATGTGCACTTAATGAATATCTCTGCATTCATGACTCAACCCAATATTCCCTGAATCATCGCAGATGCTTAGGCAGCAAGAAACAAACCCTGGGTTTCTGCACTTATTATCATGTTTTACTCTTTTTTTTTTTTTTCTTCCCTGTTGCAGACCTGCATAGATGCAATAGATCAGTCTGTTTCCATATAGTTCTTATACACACATTGTGACCTGTTAGTTTTGCTTGATTACACCCTTTATTAACTGCAGTTTCCTCCATGCAAACCGGCGTGAAATGTGACATTCCTGCTATTTTATTGACATTTCTGTTTCCATCCAAAGCACATCACATCTTAAGAATAGAAGTAAAAGGATATGAGGACGACGCGCCCGGACAGACGCTATTCATTCAAACTTTATTCATACTCGAGAAATGATTGAGGGGCGGCCCTCATTCCTCACAAGGAAACAAAAACGCAACAACACAGAAAAGAAGCCACTAAAACTTTGATTTGATGAATAAATTAGGATAATCAGGATGCAAAAGAAAGTACAATTATGTAAAGCAATTACAAGTAGAAGTTTTGCAGGTTTAAACACAGATTTCTAAAGTGTCCAAAAAGCACAAGTGAGTTGATTTTTAAGGAAGTGCTGTAATTGGTTCCAGCAGTCGGGGTGCACGAAAGTTAAAAAACAGTTTTTGTTCAAGTTCAGACCAAGCTTTAAGGCTTTCAGAAAGCCTGCGTCGGCCGTCTGCCGGTCCGGCAACAACGCAGGTCTTTCCATTCATTTTGAATGGGGGTAGTGCTTTTAGGCTGCGGCGGAGGATGCCGCTGGGGGGGACACTCATATAACCGGCGATCAGACTTGTCTGTGTGCTCTGAAGTGGTAGTGGTAGAGAGTCCCGTACAGGAAACAGGAAACATCACTGCCTCTATCTCTGCCACAAGAAAGTTTTAAAACACCAAACACAAGCTCTGAACTGCCCGGGAGTTTGTGTAACAGCTGAATGTTTCCTGCAACAACAAAGCACTCGCTATGTCTCGCTCGTCTCTTTTCGTTGTCTCTCTCTCCTGTGAAATGAAGCTGCCTTCAAGTGCGCTCGGAAATGTTCTGCATATATATATATCTATATATATATATATATATATATATATATATATATAAATGATCTGTGAAATATAAAGTCTACTTATGCTTTGTTTAAGAACACAACAGGAAGTCGCACAAAAGGGCCATTTCACTTACACTTCTTTGGTCTGAATGCCCCGTCGATCTACACATGCAGGGCCCTTTCTTGCACCCGGCGCACCCCGGCGCAAACCCCGGCGCAAAGCCCGACGCAAGTATCTTTGCTAGTTTAAGACCGTCCAGCGCTCGCGTCGTTTAAATAGCAAATGCACCTGCGCCCATCTTTGCACCCATGGGCTTACAGGGAGGTGTGTTCAGGTGCATTCTGGGTGTGCTGGTCTTACAGGGAGGTGTGTTCAGGTGCATTCTGGACGTATTGCTATCTGGAGGCAGTGGGAAGTGATGGCACCATTGACCAACAAAAACCTGGTCTAAAGTCAATAACGCAGCATTTCATTGTTATCTTAACAGAGCATTAGTAAAATGCTCCTAGGCTCGTGCACAGCGCGCGCACACTATGCTTGTTACACACACAGGGACGCACAGCAGCACACACACATGCAGAAGATTACAAATACAAATATTACGGTGCAAATCCTCCATCATAATAGCAATGCTCCAAGGTCCAAACGCGCCTGGCTTTTAAAGGGAATGGGAGATGATCTCTGATTGGTTTATTGCATGTTACGCCCAAAACACACCTCTGATTAATGAAGACACTAAGTACAACCCTTTTGAACCATGCGCCCGGTGCACGGACCCTTTTTTCCGCCGTCAAACTAACAAAAAGTGGATTTGGACACGCCCTAAACGCACCTGCGCCAGGCGCTTCACGCCGTGACCTCAGATCCTTAAAATAGGGCCTGCAGTCGGTTGGTATTTCGGAGATTCAAATGTTTGTTTCTTTGTGCTCAGAATGCCGTGGTGGGCGGCTTCGTGTCGCACTACCTGCTGGAGAAGTCGAGGATCTGCCGACAGAGCAAAGAGGAGAGGAACTACCACATCTTCTACCGGCTGTGTGCCGGAGCCACCGAGGACATCCGGCAGAAGTTTCACCTCAGCTCCCCAGACACGTTCAGGGTACGGACGCATCACACTTACACCGTCCAGCTGTACATCTGGAGTTTCATTAACGTGCAGACACATACAGACATAAATCAGTCAAACAGACACCGCAGAGATTTAAATATAGATGGAAACAGCAGATGATGGATGGACATATCAGATCACATCAGAGACTCCCTCCGTCAAGTAGAAGATGCTGTATCTCCTTCCTCTGTGCCATAAACACACATCAATGAGCCACACACATGTTCCTTCATCCCCATAAACACACACACACACACACACACACACTTTGTAGTTTATCTTGACTCAATCCTACACACACTGTCCTGGTTCCACAAATACTCACTGGAGAACCAAATGTAGATATGTTCCATTAAATTGTGGATTCATTTCCGATTTTTCATCTTTGGAGAGCATTCGGAGAAGCTCTTATTTTGAAAAACTGCAGCTAAGTGTGGACGTACTCTTGCGATTTAATCGTCAAATCCAACAAGTCATAATTTGTGCGAGGACTGTGTTTTTGAGCCACATCAAAGACACAATTGTCAGTTTTTCTGAGTCTAAATTAAACCAGCGTCGCTCTAGCATGTCCTTTTAGAGCGCCAACATTTTAGACCCATGAATTCTGAAATTCATTGACCTTTTCCTTTAAATCCACTGGGTTACTCTGTGTGTTTTTGAGCCACATCAAATGCACACAGAGTGGACAGTTTTTCTGAGTCTAAATGAAACCAGTGTTTTTAGCACAAAGTCCCTCCAGCATCTCCTTTTCAGACCCATGAAAGCATTTCCATTCTATTCTAAGATGGTGCCATGGTAGTTTATTTGAAGGTTTTATAAATGATGAAAGCCTGTAAGTGCGCCTCATGCTGCTGGTGCCATAATCTAACGTGAGCCTGGTTTTTAGCAATTATAAAGCAAATGACGTCACCGTCTGAAATTGGGCCGGTAAGGGACGGAATTGCCAGGGCCGAACTTTTGTCCCAGTCCGCCCCTGCCGGTATCGGTACTGGTAGCGGTACAAATAACGATGAACGGTACCCAACCCTAATAAGCATATATTGAGGGTGGCTGAGGGGGAATTAAACTCCTCATAGAGGGAATAAAGTGGGTGAGTCAGCAGAGGGCAGTACTGAGCCGTCTCTGAGCCCGGCAGCTGGTCTTCATCACACACTCTGCACCGTGTTTATTACTCCTCCACTGTGTAAAGAGAGCAGAGGAGGAGCAAACGGCCGCGTTTCTCATCAGGTTTGTTTCATGTGGAACATAAATTGTTCACCTCCAGTTACAAAGAGAGAAACTCTCCAGTAATGGCTGCAGTGGAAGTGGGTAATGCACAGATAATGGCTCTTTTATTTCTGCTGCTGCTCAAATAAAAGAAGTATTGATATTTGGCAGAGCTCTTTAATTGAATCTGTGTGAAGTGCTCCGAGAGAACAGCAAAGTTTACACTTTTAAAATCCAGAAAGTAGATGGTTTCCAAGTACTTAAGAACCAAACTTTTCTTTTCTCTCTATGACAGATTGACAGTTAATTCAACATTTATTAAATAAAGCCATAGTGATGTCGAGGGAGATTTAGGAGAAGGACAGAAGACAGACATGAAAGTGTCAGGAATTAAATATCAAAATGATTGTTGGAACAATAATTGTGATGAACACATAACAACAAAACAAATCCAGAAACCAGATGGTTCCAAGTTTCCGAAGAACCGTTTGAATTCTTTCGAACAGATTGACAAGAAATAAATCATAAATTCATTTGATCCTTGAAGATAATTGATACAAATTACTCCCCCAAAATCTGAACACAGAAACAAATCATTACAATAAACAGAAGTTTATTTTAATTTGTCCTTAGGTCAAATTTTACCCACTTTCAAAATGTTTCTATATCAGAAATTTGGGTTTCTTTTAACCAAATTTAAAAATAAATAAATAACGTGGATGGTTCCATACAATGCTCTTCACAAGTAAAATAAATGATCAGCGACTATGCGCACCTTCCGCAGTGCGCCTTCCGCGCAGTGGTGTAGTCTAGTTTTTTGTAGTGAGTATACTGTAATTTTTTCCTTCCCAGCATTAGACTCGCCCGTCGCAGAGCGATGTGTCCCAGAGCGATGTGTCCCAGAGCGACAACCCCATAGGTTTTTTTGTAACGTTACCATGTAAAGCATCAGCTTCATCTGGCTCATTTCCTGTAGTTTTTGTAATGTTAACGTCTGCTGCAGAGTCATCCGAAACTGCAGTAGCTTCAGGGGCAGGCTTACCAAATCACTGAAAGAGTGTTTAAGCTTTTGTTTAATATATCTACTTTATTGATTCACATTTGTCAATTTCAAATTTGCGCAGAGAATGACTGACAAGCAACTGTGTTATCCTTGCGTTTTTCTAAGTGGGTATACTGAAATCCTTGACCTTTCCTAGCAGGTATACTCCATATACGTACCTGCTCTTAGAAAAGAGCCGAGTCATGCTCCACTTGTGTGTGAGGAGACTCTTCTATCTTCACCTGCGTCACTGTCGGGCCCTAAAGTGCCTAGGCTCGCTCTGCGCTCTCTCCGCCAGAGCCCCCCTCCTGCAACTTATTACTGATCGCCTCCCGCAGTCAGTCCCCCAGCTTCTAATAACTTCATATATCTATATCTATCATATGACTTTGCCCTGCTTGTGGGAAAGTACAAAAAGATCCAGGGAGTTCTTTTAGAAGAGCAGTCGAGGAACAAGTGCAGCTGCCTTTATGAACTCTAAGTTTAGTTTGTAAGTCAGAGGGATCTGTGAGGGGGCGTTCATGTCCCAAAAATGTCTTTTGATTCAAAGTGCATAAAAGAGACGGGGACCATTGCAGGTAAAACATAATAACTACGGAGCCAGGGCAGAAGGTACTATTTGATAAAATGAATACTTTTCTAGATTATAAAGTCGTACATTTATAAGCAAAAAATATAAAAAAAATTTAAATATATTTTCTGAGGTTATAAAGTTATAATTTTGCGAGTTATACTATAACTAACTTTGCAAGTACCAAATTCCCTGAGATTATAAAAACAAAAATCTGAAGTCGCAAGTTTACGAGAAAAGAAAGAAAGAAAGAGGAATAGCAGGGGGAAAAAGGAAATGGTGGTGATGGCGCAGGGGATATGACACATGCCTTTGGTGTGGGAGACCTGGGTTCAATTCCCACTGTGATACATCAACCAACGTGTCCCTGAGCAAGACACTTAACCCCTAGTTGCAAGTCGCTTTGGATAAAATATTATATTTTTTGCAGAACATTTGGAAAAGCTTATAAGTCATAGATTTTACTACATTGCTTTCTCTCAACAAGTTACAGGGCAACCATGAATAACACAAGTTACTAACAGTGTTGGTTTGAACACTTTTAAGTTAGTTAGCTATCCGTCTATAGCCTTCGCGTTCCACTTCCGGGATTTGCTCCGGTGCTGCAGGAAATTCCGCTGGCTGCATGTATTTTCTGTCCCCTTCCTCTGTCTCTGTGTTGGCGTTCTAACCTCTGGTGGATTTGTGAGGACTATGGTTAACTGCTCCTCAGATCTCTGCAGGGTAAATCCAGACAGCTAGCTAGACTATCTGTCCAATCTGAGTTTTCTGTTGCACTACTATTTTATAGCGGCTCTGTACGGAGTTTAGCCCCGCCCATGACGATTCTGATTGGTTTATAGGAATGTCATTAAACCAGAGCACGTTTTCCTCCCATCCCAGAATGCTATGTGGAGTAGCCAGACCTTCCTTCAGCGCGCTTTGGAGGAGGGTCGGGCTATTTAGCGATCAGTTGTTCTTGTACTACGAACCAAGTTAGCGCCAACGTTGTAACGTGACTGATGTAAGGGCGAATATTCACGAGTTGCAAAAGGAAAATTTGCTTTGTTCCAAACACACCTTATGCTTTAAATCAAGTCTGTGTGTGAATTCTTGCTTTGTTCTCTTTCTGTTTGCTCATTTCTCTCTCTTTCTGTTTGTGTTACAGTACCTGAACAGAGGATGCACTCGCTACTTTGCCTCCAAAGATACGGACAAACAGATCCTGCAGAATCGCAAGAGCACAGAGGTACAGTATGGCTCAATTTCTTTTTTTCTGAACCCTATTCCACAGAGGAAACAGATTTTGAACAGAGTTCATTCAAACCCCAAAGCTTTTTTTTATACAGAATAACGAGCTGTTATTGTGATTCTGTAGAACATGGAAGAAGAACAGCGCGGTTGCATGTGAGTGCAGATGTTAAATCCAGTTTATGAACTTTAAAGCAGAGATCTTCAACAGAGTTACTGCAAGGGAGGGGTGGGGGGGGGGGAGAAGCCAAATAATTGTTTGATATATATTATTAGGAAGTTTTCTTTTTCAGACATTAAAATGTGTCTGAAAAAATACATTTTTGAACATTGATGATACGCTTATCAGTAGGGTAGCCGCAATGGTAGCCATCCACAGATACAGTCTACCTTAAAGCAGAAGTGTCAGACTCAGCTTCACTAAGGGCCACACTGTAAAAAGAAAATCACATCGAGGGCCAGACATGTGTTGTTTAATCACACGCTTTTATTCAATCGAGAAAAACAAGAGTCGTGTGTGTGAAAAAGTGACAAAAACGTTGAGAAAAGCACCAGAAATGTCGGAAATAGGAAAAAAATAGCACCAATTTTTTTGAAAGAAAAAAAATCACAAAAACTCCTAAAAATAACATTTAAAAGAAAGCCCCCCAAAATGTCCCAAATGGCTAGCCTGGATGCCAGCCGAACTTAGCCCCACCCGCAACATTTGAGGTCGGGAAGATCGGTCTGGACTTGATCCGTTGTGGAGCAACTATGCTCCAACCAGAGCTGATCGGACCAATCAAATGGTCAGGGCGGGCTTTATACGATGATGGACAGATGATCAACAGTAACGTAATCAACCACGTCACCAAAGAGAGCTCGGGTTGAATTTGTTTACAACAAAGATGGCCACCATCGCGTCTGTTATAGAAGATATCGACAGTACATTCATTTTAAAAGAGGAACAGAGAACCGAGATCAAGGCATCTGTCGATCAGAAAGATGTTTTTGCCGTTCTTCCTACGGGATTCGGCAAAAGATTAATTTATCAGCTGGCCCCGTTGACATACATCACATACTCCGTTGCTCTGATTGGTTGGAGGTCAATCCAATTGAGTGCAGAGGCATTTTTCTTTCCTGGTTCGGTTAAGACACGCCCCATAATCACAGCCCAGTGGAGCAGAATCAGACTCATATTCTGACTAGAATCTGAATATAATATATATATATATATATATATATATATATTATATACACAAATATCAGATCGGCAAAATGTCGAAAAAAAGCGCCAAGAATGTTGGAAAAAGCGACTAAAGCTATAGGCGGACCGGAATTTATTGTGAACCTTAATTGATGTGCGGGCCGGATCAAGGTTTGCGAGGGTCCAGATTTGCCCCGCGGGCCTCGAGTTTGACACGTTCCTTAAAGCTCGGCTTACCTCAAAGCTTAAGAGCGTCCACATGTATGTTTAAACAATATATGCATATCCATTCATCCATTCTCATCCATCTGGCCCCATAGCTGTAATTTACAGGGGGGGAAAACAGCCTAGTATTATTTCCTTTACATGAATAAAGACATTTGCACCATAACTTGATGCAGAAAAATTCACCAGAATGCAAAAAATGAAGTGAATGTTGAACCCAAAGTTACGCCCTTGTCTGGCCAGGTTTAAAATGCAACTCAATTTGTATATGATATATGTAATAGGGTCCCTGCTCTGTCTCTCTTTCTGCTAAGGGGTCCATGGCCTAAAAAGCATGAATACGGCTTTAAAGGTTGTTTCTTTTCCTTCAGTGAGGATGCTGAGCCTCGTGCAGCTGCAGTGTGTTCGTGTCCCGTGTGCTTCACTCTCCATCTGAGTTCCGAGCTCATGCAAACTTAAGAGCAGAGAAAAGCGAACCCCCTCTCGTCGCCCTGTGAGCCGTAACAAAAGGAATACAATCGCTCTGCAAACTCCCATCAGCGCCCCCTTGAACCTGATTCAACGTAGATTTACAGCCTCCAGCTCGCAGCTTTTTTCTCTCGGTGTGCGGGACAGTTTGTGCCTCATTTACACCCAGTCGCCTTCTCGGTTATCTCCCTGCTCACTGTATCTGTTCACTCTTTTCATCCTCTTTGTCCTTCTCTTTCACACCCTCGTTCTGTTTCCTCAGCATCCTCCTCTCATTTCCTCTGCTCAACAGATGTACCAGGCACTAGACGACTTTGAACAGACTCTGAACAGACTAAAGACTGACACCATCTCACATCTAAAGACAATCATCTCACATCTAACGTTAAAGACTGTCATAATATGTAAAGACTGGGGATCTTGCAGAGTCACACCTTGCACGAATAGAACTATATATGTTCAGAGAATTAGCTACCGCTAGCCTTAGCTGGTAATTAAAGCTATAGTGCATAGTTTCTGTCAAACTCAAAGTCGCTTTACAGGGTATAGATGATAAAGACAAACAAACAAACAAAACAAGATTCAGGCACAGATGAAAAGGGGGGGGCTAGGGATAGGCAGTGGTGAAGAGATGGGTCTTGAGGCGAGACTGGAAGATGGTGAGGGACTCAGAGGTGCGGACCTCTTGGGGGAGGGAGGTCCAGAGCCTGGGAGCTGCCCTGGAGAATGCTCTGTCCCCAAAACTGCGGAGGTTGGACTTTTGGATGCAGAGGACACCAGCTGATCTGAGGGACCGTGAGGGTTGGTACGGGGAGAGGAGGTCAGTGAGGTATGAGGGGGCCAAATGGTGGAGGGCTTTGTAGGTGAGGACCAGGATTTTGTAGGTGATCCGGTGGGAGATAGGAAGCCAGTGGAGTTGTTTTGTAGAAGTGAGTTGCAGTAGTCCAGTCGGGTAATGACAACAAAACTGTCGACGCGTCCACATGATACAAGCCTTCCATGATCGTGCAGTTGCTAGTAGCCAAGGAGGACACGGAGGATTAATAAAACATGATGGAGAGTTTCTGCGCGAGAAAGTCACCGGACGCCACAATCTTGTGAACATAGTCACACTGAGAAACACAGAGAGAGTTGTGTGGAGCTGATGGTCTTAATTAGCTTTGTAGCAACTCATTTGGCAACGGCTTGAATGTAACGGACGTCCATTAATATCAGAAAGTTACACACTAAAGCTTTAAGGGAAAGTCTGCCGATTTTTTTTTTCCTTTCACAAATAGGCCAATTTTACTTTGCTATCAATATGTTGGATTCATATTGATGTATAATTTCAGATATTTTAATTTCTGAAAAAGGACATTTTCAAAAAAATATTTTTTAAACTGGGCCCGCCCCCTGCATTAGCTTTAACGAACTAAGGGAACCCCCCCACTAGCGGCGCCAGGATTTTGATTGTAGGTGTAGTTAAAATAAGCCCCAAAAAAATATCAGTTTTCTGTCATCTCAGTTTCAGCGCTTTTCTGCGGCACTGAGGACAGCGACTCAGTAGCCTACCTGTGTGGCTCTTGTGTCGCTATCCTCAGCTCTGTGCTGAAGCGGACAAAGACATACACGTCTTGGCAGTAAGCCTAACTTCATTTATCTCTTTTGAACGTTCAATACACAAAAAGACTGAAACGGAATTATGTCTCTGGAGGGTCTGTTTCTCTCTCCATTTATTTACCCAGCACGGCGGACAGGGAACTGTCCAAAATTATTTAACTGTTTCTTATAAATTCAGAATGACAGAAGAACTGTATCGACATGAAATCGGAGCGTTTCTTGCTGAATTTAAATGAAAACAAGCTACTTTGCCTTTCATATTAGCTAATAGCTACCGTCTGTGTCTGTCTCATTGAGCTTGCTTGAAAAGCTTGCGCGCCAACGTCATTCGTTTCATTGGATCACTTGCTGGTGACGATGCAGCCTGTGGGCGGGCTTAAGAGTCCACACGTGGGGTAGAAGCCACTGATTGGCTGAGATGCTTTCACTCAAAGCTTTCCTCTGGCTGCTTATTGGATGAACTGCTAGAATGAAAATCACTCACTACTCACTATAGGCCTGGGTCAAAATGGGCAGGCCCGACCTAAAATGGGTGGGCCCAACGGTAGCCCCCCCCCCCACCCCCCCCCTTAGGGGTCATGGGGGTCATGTTGAATATCTTTGCTCTAAGATATTTCATTGGTCTTGTTGGTGTTTTTCTTGATTATTCTTACACACTTTGATGATTTTCAGAATAAATTCTTATTTTCCAAACAGCAAACATTTTAATTGTGTTTTAAGCCCCCAACGACGTCTTCCAGGCAGCGCTGCCTGTAAGGCACTAGGATTAGGCAATGGTTAGGGTTAGGTCGCAGCGCTGCCTTGAAGTCGACGTTGGGGGCTTAGAACACCATCGAACCATTTTAATCAGCCGCCCGGCTGAGAGCCTCGGCGCCACACAATGACATCTAACGCGCCGCGTTTCTCAGAAAAGCTTGTCATGTGAAATGAGCTCCATCCTTTGCCCTCAGCCTTTTGATTAATTATGCACAAGTATTCCAATACAGCGGCTGTACATGGCTTTCCCCGCAGTGCAACGTTATTAATTAAAAAGGAACACGAGATTCCTGTTCTGCTGAACTTGGCGGATAAATGGAAGAATCTTCTACCGAGACTCATAAATCCAATTATATAGATTCATAATTAAATTAGCTACTTTCTGTGAAACATAGAAAAACCATAAAAACCCGATGCTGGCTGTTACTGCAGGATTTCTTCTGAAGTCTCGGCTAAAACTGCACACTTGTCTTTCTTTTTCGTTATTAAAATAAAAATCAACATTCAAGACATAGACAGTAATTCACTGTTACGATAGCTAACATGTAAAAACGTCACACGTGAACAGACAAAGAAATGTTTGTAGTTTATAAAAAAATAATCCTTACTGAAGGTACACATTTCTCTTACATCTTTCGTCTTTCTCGCGCAACAATATATTTGTTTTCCTCAAATATACCTGAAGTTTGAAGTTCTTTCCCCATGTTTCATGACTCAGCATATCTCAGCTCCACCAACAGCTGTGACAGTTAGGAAGTTGACCGCTGTGCTGCAGCTTCTCTGTGGACTTAAACGTGGAACCAAGAATTCAATTCAATTGTATGTATAGCATCAAATCATAACAGCCATTATCTCAAGACACTTTACAGATAGAGTAGGTTTTAGAACACATTCTATACTCTACAGAGACCTAACAATCCCCCCGCAACAAATCCGGACCTGGTGGGTATTGACAGACGGCGGCGCACGTTCCGCAGCGGAGCCGGTCCGCAGACGTTCCGCATCCAGTGGAAATCCACAGTAATGGCGGCGGAGAAAGATGCGAGCGAAGCCATTCGGTTCGTTGTGGCAACGCTGCCTAATATCCAGAAGTTAAAGCCCGAGCAAGAACAATCTTTGCTGAGTTGTGTTGGTGGCCATGATGTTGTGGCCCTCCTACCCACAGGGTTCGAGAACAGTTTGATTCTCCAGCTCGCTCCGTTAGTGGTGAAGGACTTGGCTAAGGCGAATGCTAGGCTGCTAAGGCGAATGCTAGGCTACTAAGCCGACGTCACGACCAAACGTTAGCGATTGGTTATGGCAGATCCAGAGTGGCTCTGGGCAGATCCAATAGTTTTAAACTTCAACAGAGTACCCGCCTTCAAGGAAGTTAACACTTGTCAATGGAGAGTGGCCAGACTCTCTGGACCAATGAAATGGAGTCTGGTAGGACCAGGCTAATGATGAACAGTGGCAATTATATTATCAATAAAGGCAATCGAACTATGACTAGACATAAAAATAGTAACAGTGCAGGGCATAGCAGGGTGTTGGGCATGACCACGGCAACAGTTGCAGCCACGATCCAGGTGCCGCCACAATCCAAGGAAAACTGCGAGTCGAGAAAACATAAGGACTCCGTGGAATAAGCTCCCTGGAGAGAAGTTAGTAACAAGCATTACCGAGACATGAATGCACACAGATGGAAAGAGAAAGGAGCTCAGTGTGTCAAAGGAAGTCCCCCGGCAGTCTAAAACTATAGCAGCATAACTTAGAGCTGGTCCGGGGCAAACCTGAGCCAGCCTACAAGGCTGGTAGCTGAATCTGACAACTATGAAGAGAAGCAGTGATGAGTCGTGATGAGTGAAGAAGTGGGAATCTGCTTTTTACTGAAGTAGTAACTGTAAAGTGTAAGGAGCAGATTTCAGCGTGATGGTTCAGCAGATTGAAATGGGAGCCTGAGAAGAGTTTAGCGGCCTCGCCACAGGCCAGTTATCTTTGAAAAACGTCTAACTCCATTAGGTAAATTTTGGCTGTAATTCTTACAGTCTAGGCCAGTTATCTTTGACTGCAGTGATGTAGCGGAGAAATAAACTGTACAGCTGCAATGACTTTTCCTACTTTTAGGAGTCGTTTTGAAATTGAATATAAACTTAATATGTTTATTCAAATGTGTCAGATCTATTTAATGTCCTCAATGGCAAATATCAGTTGCTTTACAGTCTATAAAACCTGATTCTCCCTGATTCTTTTGTCTGAGATTTTCTTTAGTCGTTCAGTAATTTTTGGTGCTTTTTCATGCCGAATGACTTATTGCCAAGAAACTTCTTAGCACTTCTGAGCATGATACTTTGTGGAGAAACTCAGTTTTACAGATCTGTCGATTAAATCATCTAATCGATTAGTCGACGGGATCATATGAGTGTTGCGTTAAAGTGTTTAAACTGTTGCACAACATGTCACACCAGCTCTGCTGTCTTAATTCATTAAAAGCACACTAGAGGTGACAACGCGTTTAACCGTGGAGACGTTCAGAAGGCAACAAAGAAGTCAAAGTGAAATACAGTAATGAAAAACAAAGAAATAGCAAACAGTCTGCGGGACAACAGCAACAAATTGATACCACCAGGCCTGTGCGACACAGTGACCTGATCGGGTTTGAATGGTGTCTTGTTTTGTATCGAGGAAGCACACAATTACAGATTAAAAGGACAAGTTTTGTCCTGGCCTCCGAGACGTTTGGTTTAGTGAAGTCCTTTGGCTTTATTTCACACGAGTCTGCAGAGACCCGTGTGAAATAACATTCCTCCGCTTTGTGATTTAACTCAACTCGCACCAGGACAGCTCAGATAAAACCCATTACAGTGTTTCCTTTAGGTTTTTTTGTAGCAGTGGTGGCAGGTCTGTCCGAACAAACCATGGCGGGCTGCCACTGCAAAATCAACATAGAAAACACTGCATTAAATCCAGAATAAGAGAGAAGTTACATTCACTTTAAAGTAGCCTGACATTCAGGTAATAGAATATCAGAATAATCTTTAGGGAAACCAATTTGTGGATGTAAAGTTTCCCATACAGGCTAAAAGACGGAATCTTTCCCCCCTCCAGCCTAGGGCTGCAGGTGAATTAAAATAAATGCACAACAGGACTATTTGCAGGTGCTGTACAGTAATCACTGATAAATGATGTGCTGTGTGTCTCCTCACTGCTCCGTCTCGTGTCACACAGGAGGACAAGGTGATTGGGTGTTCCGCCTTGTTACTAACGCTCTTTTTGACCTCTTGATAGTGATGTGAATGTTGCGAAGTCTCAGCGCTCTCTGGCTTCACGTCTTCTCTGAGGGTCTGGGGGTTTAAAGTAGAGATGTTCCGATACCAGTATCGGAGAAGCCTCCGATTCTGCTTAAAATGCTGGCATCGGTATCAGAAAGTACTGGAGTTTATGCACCGATCCGATACCACGTGATTTATCCCCGAAGAAAATCTACTTTAAAGTAGTTGAAGAACCCTATGTTCTTCTATGTATTTAGTATTATTTTTCCGTACCCTTTTTTTGCACATTAACTCCTTCCACATTTCACAACATAGAAACTTCATTCAATCATCAAAACGTTCAGCACGATTAGAACATTCCTTCTTTTATATAATATGGCCATAGCTTTCATCATTTCGGAAATATTCAACTTTTTTGGGGACATTTTCCCCATTCAAATGAATGGACGGAATTTTCAAATTTGACAGAAATTCATACATTTTCAACTGCTATCTACTCAGTTATACAATCACCAAGAAACACCATTCAGACTTTAACATGTTCCAACAAACAGCATTCACACCGCAGTTTCTTCAGAAATTGCACTCTCTAGTTTATTGTATTTATGTTCTTATGACTAACTGTCAAACTGGATAGTAAAAGAAACTAAGTTCTTTGGTGTTTATTGTTTGCGTTTGTTCATGTTTCACAAAGAGTTTAATGACAAAGATAGCAATTATATCACATCCATACAGGAATAGTAGTATACAGCTGTTAAAACATAATAATATATATGACACTGGTATCGGATAGGTACATGGTTGTCGGCCGATATGCATAGGTGTAATTTACAGGGGGGATTGGGGGGGAGGGGTACAGCCCCCTAAATAATCAAAACTGGCCAGTGCAACATCCCCCAAAAATCTAATTATAATTTCCTTTACATAAATAAAGACATTTGCACCATAAGTTGTTGCAGAAAAATTCATCAAAATGCAGGAAATGAAGTGTTTGATATGCTCACAATTTCTGTGAAAAAATGGAGATTTTGAACCCAAAGTTACGCAAGTTCAGCTATTGGAATCGGTATCAGGAAGCAAAAAAATGGTGTTGGAACATCTCTAGTTTAAAGCATGCTGGGTTTTAATATTTCTCTCTCCCCTGGAGTGCTTTTTCCGACTTTCCTCTGCTGTGTAGACGATGTAGAGCCTTTCAATTAAACTGAAATCTCTTTTGGTTGCTGTTGTGTCACAGTTGCTTTAATGTCACAGTGCAGCGATGTGTGTACTGTACCTAAACCACTCTGGTCCACTTCCTGTTTTGTTGTAACGTGTCAGACCATCGGCCGGTTGCAAAAAGCACATAGTGCTGAATGAACATTTTGTCTCCTCGTGTATCGATGTTTGCACTTTAGGTTCTAGGAAACATCACAGGAAGACATAATGTTTCTTAGCTAAAGATCCGGTTTATTGCTGTGTCTGCATCATTGACCAGCAGCCTCATCACATCAATACTTTTGCAATATTACAGGATGCAGAAGGCAGTTTTTTATTTGTAAGGGTTTTTAGATGTCCGTGAGCTCCAAAACAAGTTTAGCTAACAAACTAATAACAGGACAATTCTGCAGACATCTCACTGCTTCTTTATATTTGTTCTTATAAGAATAAAAAATGTTTAGAAGTTTAATTCACATCTGTGATCTTTAAAATACACATTATGATGGACAATAGCGAAACAAACTTTCTTTGGTGAAGTGCTGTATTTCATAAGCAAGCGGGCCATTCCCTATCTCGCATAGTTAACGGAAGTGAAATATAATTTGTGTATCCGCTCCGTGACTCGGATACGCTCCAACATTAAATTCTTCCTTGGCCCATGCTGCAACTTTCCACCAAGTTTCATTAAAAATCAGGCCAGTAGTTTTTCTTTAATCCTGCTGACAAACAAACCGAAAAACATAACCCCTTTCGGTTGATATAACTACAAAAAAATGTAGCAAAATGCAACATTGAAGCTGCAATGTTACATTTCTGGCCACTAGAGGGCAGACAAACATAAGAAAAACCTTACTAGAAATACTCATTTATCAGAATAGGAAGAATATATCGCCTTGTGTCGTGGTGTTTTGGTGCATAACACTTTAAAAGTAAGAAGAAGAAAAAATAAAAGATGGAAAATAAAAAGTTCAACAGTCAAGAATCAGAATCACAAATGCTTTATTAAAACTCAGGGTTCAATAAATGGAAAATGGGATCTATGATGAAGTGTGTTAAAATGCATGTATGGTATACATTACAGTAATGTGAGTAAAACATATTAGAAATATAATATATATAATAATAATATATATAATATATATAGAAAAATCAACAATACAAGTATGACAAAAATATGTGTATATATATATAGAGAGAGAGAGAGAAAGAGAGACAGTTTTGTGCAGGAATAGGGCTGTATGATATGAGTAACCATCTGTGCTCTTGTTCTTCAGCACGCCAAGTTGGGCCCTCTGAAGGACCCGCTGCTGGATGACCAGGGCGACTTCAACCGAATGTCCGTGGCCATGAAGAAGATCGGCCTGGACGACACGGAGAAGCTGGACCTGTTCCGGGTGGTGGCCGGCGTGCTGCACCTCGGCAACATCGACTTCGAGGAGGCCGGAAGCACTTCAGGTGAGCCGCGGTGTCACATAACTGAGAATGATGACGCGACCGTCCTGCTGATTTTATCAAGAAGTTCAAGAAAGGGTTTTAAATGTAACTCACTGCGAATAAAAAAAAAAAAAAGGAATAGTCAGAGTGGACGCGGCAGAGGCCAAGATATCCTGACTTTGAGTCCCTAAATATGGATCAAGCTCCAAAAACACTAGATCATACAATTCCCATGATGTAACTCAATTGAGTATCTTCGTAAATACTGACGTCTTTCAAACTCCATAACCTCCAGTTTGTAACGCAGGGATTCATCCATGAATTACGCAGCACGGTGGCACAGTGGTTAGCACTTCTGCCTCACAGCAAGTTGGCACTGCCGAGTTCGATCCCCGGTCTGGGAAGAGTTTGATCCCCATTCTGGCCAGAGTTTGATCACCAGTCCGGGCAGGGCCTTTCTGTCTGGACTTTGCATGTTCTCCCCGTGTTTGCTCCCATTTCTTCCCACCATAAAGACATGCATGCTAGGTAACTAGGACTACAGTTTGCCATCTGGCTAACTCTGGCGCATTTGCATTATTAAATAATGATTAATGTCATAATCAAATAAAGAAACCTTGAATCTCAATTAACGCATGATGGTCCTGCTGATTATAGAAAGTTCAAGAAACGGTTCTAAATAAAAACCCACTGCGAATTTATAAGAGCTAGAGATTTCAAAGGACGTAAAACCTGAAAATAGAAGTGTATAATATGGACAAAATTAACATTGTAATACCTGTAATAAAAAGGCAACTTCAGTATTTTTTAACCCATTTTCAGATGTTTTGGTATCTAAGTGTCTAATGGGGAAAACCAATGAATCGATTATGAAAATAGTTGGCGATTAATAGCAGATATGAGGACTCAATTTTGAGACTCGAGTCACACTTAAGTCAACTTCAGACTTGAATTAAGACTCATCCTCAAAAGACTTTAGACTCGCCTCGAGATACGGGACTCGTGAACAACAATTCATTTTTAGGAAATCATGTTATTCCCCTCCCTGAGTAACTTATAACCTAGCTACATGACACGTAACGTATCTGCTGCGCCCGGCCACATGTGAGAGAGGACCGCACCGGCAGCTGCTGTGCCATAAATCTGAAACTTCAGACAACAAGGCCCAAACAAAAGAAGTGGTGAATGCAAAATATGTGGACTCTAGCTCAAAGACTTGAGACTTGAGTTGGACTTTTAGTTTAGAGATTTCTGAGCATCTCTGATTAATAGTTTACAACTAATCAATTCATCTTTGCAGCTCTAGAGTTTATCATCAGAAACCAAACGTCACCAGTTCGGCTCCGAAAAAGGCAGATGCCATTTTGATCTGATCCCTTCAGACACTACACTTTGATTGATGGATATCCAGCCTCCGTCTCCCTCCTTCTCACATCAGTCTCATTGTGCCCCCGCCTCTCGTCACACTTTTGTTTTTTGTTAAAACCCAAAGGAGCCACAACAGGCAACTCAGAACCTCTCTCAGAATGACTTTAATTACTAGGGGTGCACGATATGAGGAAAATATGAATGACTGAATAAAGTCACTCAGTTCTGCTGCTTTCAGTATTCTGCTAAAATACAACAAACTGCTTGTTGGAGTTAAAACAAATAAAAGGAAATCATTTCTAACATTCTTCTATTGAACAACTTAAACATTGAATTGAATATAAAAGGCAGCACTAAAAAAAGTGACAGTTACATTTGAATGTGCAGTTTTCTGCTGTTTCAACTAACACACAAAATCTCTGAGTGTCTGTTGCGATATGTCGCAGCCTTTTTGCAGTGTGTTTATTGCGCAAGTTAATATTGCGATGACGATACAAAAAACGGTATATTGTGCAGCCCTATCAATTACATCATTAAAAAAGGGGGTGGGGGGCAATCACGGAAGGCTTGTATCATGTGGACGCACCGACAGTGTTGTTGTCATTACTTACGGGGGAAACAGAAACTACGCACTATAGCTTTAAAACTATTAAAACATATATTCAAATGCTATAAAATTGTAGCCTAGAAATCTAGACCACCCTAGCGGCAGCAAATGTAATTAGCAGCCAGGGTCGTCCAGCAACTCTCCGTTGGCTTGCAAGCTGGAAAAACCAAACTCTGGTCAGGCCAATCACATCGTGTATAGAGTCAGTGGGCGGGCTTATGGCTGCTGCTGCTGGCAAACAGCGGCCTATCCAATCGGCTTTAACCAAGACTCTGGAAGACTTGGAGTTTTTGACTTTTAGACTTTTCTTTGAGAAAAGAACAAAGAACGGCACTGAAGTCATTCTTAAAAAAGGAAGATGTGTTCGGAGTTTAAAGTTTAATCTATCAACTAGCTCTTCTACCTTCTTCGTTGCTCTGGTTGGTTGTAGCTCTATCCTATCGCGTGCAGAGAGAATTTGAAAGACCACCGTTTATCCCGCCCCTCGGATTGAGCCCTGCCAATGGGGAGTTCCCAGACCCAACATCTGGATGAGGGTCTGGCTTGTCAGGCTAATAAAATTGAACACCCAAAATTCAATGAAAGTAGTCATTACTTTTAACTGCGAAGAATGTTGTATTTGTTCCAAAGAACATACATGCATGCATCCATGTTATATTTTGGCCATTTGGTTGAAAGAAACCCATATTTCTGATATAAAAAACATTGAAAATGGGTCAAATTTGACCCGAGGACAACACAAGGGTTAAATATCCCAACTGCTATTATGTAAAAAATAAAAATAAAAAAAAATAATGGACAGTTACATAATACAACAATAATTCCCCCGAAGCTATCTTTTCAAGTATTACATTCTCTACATTTCAAGTGGCGTATTGCAGCGTGGTCGCTCGCTCCAGCCCATCTCACGCCCCATTTTCCCACAGCGGTTCACACTGAAGCCCTCCGGCGAGTCTCAGCGTCCATAAAAATCAACCGATGCTTTGAACTTCACCAGGAGTTCCTCAGCTCTTCGGTTCCTCCCCGCTGTTTCCCTCCCTCCGGGGGAAAGGAAGGGCAGCGGGGCGCCTATTAAATGGACTGGTTCTCACAGCGGGTGGCGATTGCAAAGCGTGTTTTACAGTGAGTGAGAAGAGTGTGTTCAGTCAGAGGAGGCAATCATCTAGTTTCCGAGGTGGGCTTAGAGTTTGGATAGAGGTCTCTGCAGGGTGGGATTTTAAGGGAGCTTTTAAAGGATATTTATTCCGGTCTCGGATGAAGTTCAGGCCGTAAACGAAGATAAGCCTGTTTCTCTCCGATGTCCAGCGGAGTCCTATTTTACAGAGCACAGACGTGAAAGTACAGAGCTTCTATAAAAAGCTGTTTTTGAAGAATATTACAGCACTCATGGCTGCACACGTCAGGAACGCTGACTGACCTGTGGCAGAGAATCAATCATCGCACAGTGGGAGACGTGATCAGATAGAGAAGGTGGAGATCCAGACAGCCCACAGAGAGAGAAATAAGAGGGGGAAAGATCTAGAAACATCTGCAGAAGATACTCAGCAAATGTTTTAGCAGAGAGTCCTCTGTGGCTTAACAAAGACGGAAATGACTCATTTCAAGTACAGGATTTGTTTTCGTTTACATTTTTTGGTTACACTTTACTTGAGGGTGTCTACATACGAGTGACATGACACTGTCATAAACATTATAAACAACTCGAACGTTTATGACATAACGCTTCTGTCATTAACTGTCATTCGGTTTTTCTCATGACAAGTTAGGGTTAGTTAGAGTTCATGTGTCATGACTGTGTCATGTGTTCATGACAGTGTTATGTCACTCTTATGTAGATGTCATGTCACTCTTATGTAGATACCTCAGTGTTTCCTTTAGGATTTGTTTTAGCAGTGGGGGCAAAAGTAGTCCAAAAGTCGCTAAAAGTAGCTAGATGACCTCATACGCTCATTTACATATTTGTGACGTCATTACGCAATCATTTGCATGGAGCTTAGTGGTTGTGTCAGCAAGGTAGATAGAAAGAAATAGAAATCTTGAGCCAATTAATCACAAATTCAATACAGCAATGTGTTTTACCTTATAATTATTACTTAGGTAGCCGATCTTTGAAGTAAAAAAAGAAATTCTACAAAGGGAGGGAAAAAGATCGATAAAGAATTCTCAAAGAAGGCTGTCTTGCCCAGGGCCAGGCCAGCTCAGCGGAGTCTTTCTCCCGTCGCGTCCTGCTGTCTCTCCTACCTACACCGGCCCCCGCACCCTGTCCCTTCTCCCCTTTCTACCTGCCTGAGCACTGTGCACAGTGCTGCTGCACATGAGGAGCAGGGGAGGGGCTGCTCCCCTACTCCTCCGTCACAGAACAGAAGAGAGAGGAAACTGTTTTGGGGGCCACTGGAGAGAAATACCTCGCGTGCTCGCTGGACAATACTGGCGTCTTTTTTTTCTACAGAAAGTCGCCAGATTTGTCGCTAGTAGCTTTTGTGAAAAAAAGTCGCTAAGGGGGTCTAAAAAGTCGCTTAATCTAGCGACAAAGTCGCTAAGTTGGGGGTGAATTATGTCACCAGTGAAGCGGAGGGGTTTGACCTCCCACAATTTAACTGGTTGAGGCGGCAGATATGGACTTGACTCCGGTCAAACAATCAGGCTCCAGAGGAAGTACGTCTGGTTAACAGAGCTTTATTTTATTTTATATTAGCTGTAGCTGTTACCAATGTTACAAGTAGGGGATAACATGGTGTAGGCAGCACCGATTGTTTTAGTTTTTCTCGCTACTGACAGCACTCAAAATTTCCAAACAACAGAGCTACGTGTGGAAATCGACCGGAATTCTCCTTTAAGGGGAGATTGACTGCGTATTATTTTGAACTCTTTCCACCTCTGCTTATCAAGTCTCTCATCACCTTTAACTGAAGCCTTGAAGACGATGTGGACCGGCACAGCTCACAGCACGTGGGCGTCACTCTCCCTGGCTCCGTACATAATAGGCGCTGTGTATCGCCCTCACCTTTTAAGAAGGGGGCACGTGAGGCGTCAGACGCCCGGCTTGTCAGTTTGTCATCGTGGAAGTGCACCTTGTTGCAGAAATGCGAGGGTGGGGGGGATTTAGAACATGACTTCATTCATATTTTTACACCCACTTGATCCTTTTGGCACGTTGTAATAGGTTTGCTCCGTAGATCAGAGAGATGACCCGATCGGGTCACCGCTCCTTCACAGACTCTTCATTCCTGAGAAGAGTTTAGAGAGACTTGTATGCTTATTGAATTTGGAAAGAAACTGTACTGGAAATATAACCTCCAGGAATGAAACTCAGGCGTCGTTGCCTTGAAACTGCCTGCTAAATATCAGATGACACCAGTTCATCTCTACTGAATCCCAGAAGACATTTGAAGACTTTAAAACAAACACTAACTCACTATGACGTTAGGACAAATCATGGTTTTACCCATTGAAGTCCAATAAAAAGCACATTTTACTTTGGCTTTTTTAGTTAATGATTTCTATTTCTATACCCATAAAGCTTTCAGTCAGTCAAGTTCTATTAGTTGTCAACTATTACATTAATTGCCAACTATTTTGGTAATTGATTAATCGGTTTGAGTCATTTTTTATGAAAATAAGTAAAAACTTCTCTGATGTCAGCTTGTTAAATGTGACTATTTTCTAGTCTCTTCTCTCCTCTGTGACAGTAAAATGAATATCTTTTGAGTTGTGGACAAAACAAGACATTTGAGGACGTCATCTTGGGCTTTTGGGGAAACACTGATCCACGTTTTTCACCATTTTCTGACACTATAGACTAAAACAACTATTAGATTAATTGAGAACAGAATAATCAACAATAAAAATAACCTTTCTTTAGTTGCAGCCCTAGAATAAAGGTCTACCTGTTGTTATTAAAGATTATCTATGTTTCTGTAAGCTTCAGTGTAAACACATGCGCTCTTGCTCGCCCTAACCTCGCCCTAACCTCACCCTAACCTCGCCTCGCTTTGCCTTGCCTTGCCTTGCCTTGCCTTGCCTCTTTGTCCTGATGGCGGGGTGGGCTGATGTTTGCCCTTCTGCGTGTCTTCCAGGTGGCTGCGCCATCAAGAACCAGTCGAGTCAGACACTGGAGCACTGTGCTGAGCTGCTGGGCCTGGAGGAGGAGGACCTGAGAGTCAGCCTCACCTCCAGGGTCATGCTCACGTCAGCAGGGGGCGCCAAAGGAACGGTCATCAAGTAAGAGACGCACACACACACACACACACACACACACACACACACACACACACACACACACACACACACACACACACACACACACAGGGACTCACAAGGTGAAAACAATACCAGTGTCGGAAATTAGGTGTGAAATAATCCTAGATCCTAGGAGATTTAATTAATCCCAAACTGGGAAATGACTCTGTTATGTTTCTGCCAATCGGAGGAGCCCCGGCCCTCCCAGGTTGAAAACCACTGCACAGAAACCCATAATACATTGACTCATTAGCTTTTATCCACAGGGATGCATATACAGTAGGCATGAGTATGCACGCACGCACGCACACACACACACACACACGCACGCACACACACACACACACACACACACACACACACACACACACACACACAGATGGTTGAGGTATTGCTTGTCTTGTTATCAGTCCGGAGAGACGAGCAAACACTCACTTCATCGTACGTCATAACGTGCAGTAGAGTGAAAGGAGGCTCAGAGGAGCTGGTTAGCAGCGTTAGAACAGCTGGCTGACTTGCCTCCTCGTCCTATCGTCCAGAAAAGACGCTCGCGGATAAACTCTGGAGCAAATCTGCATGTTTTCACCCAACATTCATTCTGAATAAAGTGGTCAGCCATCTGGACTTCCAGTGAAGCATCTGGATGCTGAAAGTTGTTGTTGATTTGAAAAGTTCATAGAGGTAATTTGCCTTACTTCTTTGCCTCCGGCACTTTTACTTCAGTTGGTAACGATAGTTGAAGTTAGGAGAAAATGGCGTCTCAAGGAAGAAGCTTTTGATTCTAAGGGACCAAAACCTTTTAATGGACACAAATACTTTTGTGAGTATTTGTGTCTTGGGTTTGAAATAACTGACCAATATTGTGAAATATATCCTTTCCATTTGTCTGGTCTTTAAGGTACAGCGTGTGTAAAAATAGTCGACGTAGCAGCCGTGACGTCACAGCACCCATTGGTTTGTGGACGGCCACTTTGAGGCCTCAAGTTGGGTGATTTGGCCGTCGCCATGTTGTTTTTTTGAAACCGGGTGTGATGATTTTTGGGGGGAGGATGATGCGGCTAACCCAGTGTTGTTTATGGTTTCAATGGCGCTAAGCTAAATGCTAAAGAGGGAAAGTTGCCGATTTGCAACTCTTCTGAAGCGGAGATTTACCGGCGAGTAAACGCGGTCCTCCGGGTACTGGCGCCATTCATTTGCACGTATGGAAGTACAGATAATCTGCAAACTTTTCCTTAAAGGACAATTCCGGTGCAAAACGAACCTAGGGGTTAATAACAGATGTGTACCCACTCGATCGCTCTCTGGATAGATTATAAAGACAGTCGCGTTCTCGTATACAGGCGGCCGCCGTCTTGGAAGCTACTGTCTTTCTAAACTATCTTTTCAATAAACTGTCTGTACACTTACATACTTCTCAATGCTTCGGTTAACATGTAGGGACCCTCATTATGCTACCGTTGAAGTGTGGTGATATTTTGAGCCTTTTTAGTGGTATAAATAGCAATTTGTTTTTACTTTCTCTGTGCCCCGAATACTAGCGTTGTAAGCTAATCAGCGGTCCGCGCTAGCTTGTTTCAAGCTCCAAACACATTTGATTAGCATGAAAACATGTCCCAGAGAACGACAGAGTAGGTACACATCTGTTATTAACCCCTAGGTTCGTTTTGCGCCGGAATTGTCCTTTAAGTTACCAGCTAGCGCTAGCAGTAGCAGGTTAGCTTGGTTTGCAGAACGCTGAACATTTTTAGGCGACCAAAATGTTCCGATGGCCAAGTCGGCTAGAAATACAATAGGATTTTGGTTAGATAGATGAGGAATGAGGCAGTGACGCAGTTACCTAAAATGTTTTCTTTTTCAAATGTGTTGCGTGTCAGGAACTTGGGAGCTTCTTTGATGCGTAGCAGTTTGTGTGAGCTTTGTTGATGTGGCCAGGTTTCCTTTTTATTTCACGTCTTTGGACGATTTGATCGGCGAGTGACGACTTCTTAGCCTAGAAATCTAGACCACCTAGCGGCAGCAAATGTAATTTGCAGTCAGGGTCGTCCAGCAACTTTCTTGGCTTGTGGGCTGGAAAAACAAAATTCTGGTCAGGCCAATCACATCGTGTATAGAGTCGGTGGGCGGGCTTAACATAAGGACGGCAGAGTTGAGACGGTTCCCTGCTACTTGAAAACAAAGAAGATGGCTGCTGCTGCTGGCGAACAGCAGTCTTTGGAATCGGCTTTAACCGAGACTCTGGAAGACTTGGAGTTCAGCTTTTCTTTGAGAAAAGAACAAAGAACGGCACTGAAGTCATTCTTAAAAAAGGAAGATGTGTTCGGAGTTTAAAGTTGAATCTATCCACTGGCGTTGCTCTGATTGGTTGTAGCTCTATCCTATTGCGTGCAGAAGGAATTTGAAAGACCACCGTTTATCCCGCCCCTCGGATTGAGCCCTGCCAATAGTGAGTTCCCAGACCCAACATCTGGATGTGGGTCTGGCTTGTCAGGCTAACAACTTCTTGTTTCAGAAGAACCTACCAGTTTTGTGTATTTGGTAGGTAAGAACAGTAGTGACTTTTTATTTGTCTCATAGTGGGCCATTTTGTGGGCCATTTTTGATGAGCTGTGTTGCTCATTTTGACATGATCTGTACTTTCCTTTTATGTTTCAGAACCAAATACGTAATCAAGCATGTGCAGACGTGTGAAAGAACTGTGTTATGTTAAAAATCTCTGTGCGCTTTCAATACTCAATATTACTTTTTTTAAAAGGAGTTAAACATTCTCAGATTAAAGATACTTTAACTCCAAACTGCTGCAAATGTCTTAATGTGATGCCAAGAAGAAAAAAATACCCTACCCAACAACAAAATGGACCCTGAACTTACCTCACCTCTACCTGTATTTTAAACAGTGCTGCAGAATAGACTTTGTACCTCAACTCTCTCTAATCAACTCTTTTTTTGCATATAAAAACAATATATCTATATGAAACAAAACCATATTACAGGGAGTCAAAAATACCAACAAACTTTTGTGTCACCTTTGCATTTTATCCACCTCAGCGCCTCTGGGGGGGTCCTGTTTGCTGACTCTTTCGCTGAAGGTGACCGTTATGGTTAGATGCAACATGAAAGGGATCGCAAATTATGCAAAGAGAAGGCATCCTCCTCTAATATTATTAATGGATCCTATTACGAAGGGCCAGAGGAATTGATGGGCTGTAAGCACGGCAGCGTGAAGTTTGTCTCGTGTGCATGGGTATCATTAGGATTTTTTATCAACGCTTTAGTCGCTTTTTCTCATTCTCTTTCACTTTTCTTTACACATCTGGACTGCCGGCATCTTGAGCCTTTGCCTAAACTGCCTATATACCACTGCTCCGTTCACAGCTAACAGCTAACTCCATACTCACCGTCTCACACACGCTCTCTCTCCACTGCTCACTGGCTTATAGTACGAGATTATTTCACTGTGAAAATGCAGCACAACAATACAAAAAAAACGTTGAAATGTTGAACTCTTGATTTAGGAATTTCCACCACTTTTACTGAGTGTCACTAATTGAAGGATCAGGGATTTTTTTTCCCTTAATGGCGGCGCGGTAAGACGCAGCGGCCACACCGGGGTCCTTAAGTTGGTGTAAATGTTTGTCTGGCAAAGACATTTTCAGCAGCAACTTTGCAATTATGTGCATTCAAACTACCGCACGCGTGTACCACCGGGATGCATTGGTACACATCGGAGAATATGCAGGACACTTTATTACAGACAGAACACTCGACACACTACGCGAGCTTCGCCTGCTACGCTATGTATAATCCATTATGTTATTTATAATCTATAATGTGTGTGCACTGAATGTAGCCTGTCTCAAATGTCGTTTTTATGTATTTGAAATGTGCTCAGCGTGTAACACCACTTGATCCACGGTGAAACGTTGTTTCGTCTCACTATATACAGTGTATATGGTTGAAATGACAATAACACCCACTTGACTTGACTTGAATGAAATGTTGAAGTGACAAGCGATGACTGGTGAAGGGACTCACTTTAAAACAGGCGGACACCTGCGGGACTCTGTGACGGATAAAGACCGAAGCAAACTGGAGGAAAAGAAGCGTCTAGTTCCCAGCTTTTTACCCAGCGGCTCCAGCTTAACGTGATAAATGTGAACCTGCGAAGCGTTACGGAGGAAGAGGAGTTGAGCTGAGTATTATGGCATTTATCACAGCTCGGCGCTCCTCGCTGAGGGAGAGCCTCAGGTATTAAAAAATAAAAACCCTCGGGCTCCGAGTGGAGATACCTAAACATGCCCCCGCCAGACCGTGCCGCTCCTTCATGAAGGCTTCAATGCAGCTAATAACCTGATCCTCAGAGTGATGAAGATGATGAGACAGGAGGGCAGAGACACAGCCAGGCAGTGATGAGAAAATAATCTCCGGGAGGCGTACCCAGCGACCTGTGTGCCCACTGTAGTTCGACCCGCCGGAGTAGTTCAGCTGAGGACATCTCTGAGTGACAGAAATACACGAGTTATCCACACTTAATATAGGAGAGAAACTAGAAAAATATTGGCTTTTAAGAAGCTGGATTCATAGAGAAGTTTTACTGCTGTTGCATAAAAAACTCATAGGTGTGGGTGAGGGGTGGTGGTGGCTGCAGTGGATTTGTCACATGCCTTTGGTGTGGGAGTCCCAGGTTCCATTCCCACTGTGATACATCAACCAACATGTCCCTGAGCAAGACACTTAACCCAAAGTTGCTCCAGAGGCGTGCAGCTTCTGACAAATATAGCAATTGTACGTCGCTTTGGATAAAAGTTATACTTAATGACGTGCCCCTCCAATATTTAGAAGAGGTAGATTTGTCCCCCTCCAACAATATGATTGGTTTTGGGAGATTAAGTCCACGTTTGTTGCTTTTTACGTCATTTTTGTATTTGTTTCTTGCTTGCACAGCAGAAGAATTAAAGTGATCAAATTAAAAGCATATAATGTGCAACACTAAAGCTGTTTTTTGTGACATTGCTGTGCTGTTTAGCAAGCAACATAACCCCAGCAGACAATCTTTTTTTTTTTTTTTAAGCTGACCTCTTCTCACCTTTCTGCAGTGATGGAGAAGTGTACTCCGGGGTGCATTGTACCATCACCGTTGGGTGTGCAGGTTACAAATGCGACAGAGCGACACATCTGTCAGTGATGCTGGGTGTAGTCCGAGGTGAAACAGGCTAGGAACCTTCAACCAGAGAGAGAAGTGAAACGCTGCTGTTCGGCCTGGTGTTGAAGCTCTTTTTAATGAGAAAAACAGGCAGCAGCTTACTTCAGTGCCGTTCTTTGTTCTTTTCTCAAAGAAAAGCTGAACTCCAAGTCTTCCAGAGTCTCGGTTAAAGCCGATTCCAAAGGCCGCTGTTCTCCAGCAGCAGCAGCCATCTTCTTTGTTTTCAAGTAGCAGGGAATTCACCCGGAACCGTCTCAACTCTGCCATCATTATGTTAAGCCCCGCCCACCGACTCTATACACGATGTGATTGGCCTGACCAGAGTTTGGTTTTTCCAGCTCGCAAGCCAACGGAGAGTTGCTAGACGACCCTGGCTGCAGATTACATTTGCTGCCACTGAGGGTGGTCTAGATTTCTAGGCTATCTCCATTTTAAACCAGGTTAAAATCATGTATAGAGGTAAAACAATTGCTTAATTATTTGACTACAAGATTGGCAGAAAGCAGTCGCCAACATTTTATGCAGTTTTCCGTAAAAATGCAGAAAACGTAAGAATGCCAAACATTCTTTGTTTCCAGATTCTCAAATGTGAAAATGGGCAGCTTTTTTCTATGTTATAAAGATTCCATATTGTAAAACATGAGATGTTTTTAAAAAAAATTTTTTCATTGCTTCTAAGACAAGTCAAGGCTCAGGTTGATAACTCTCAAAGCTCCGAATAACAACTTCCAAAAACCCACCTCCCTCCCTCCCTCTCTCTCTCTCGGCGGCAAATTATCTCCTGTGCACATACCTTTTTAAGCCCCATGCAACATCACGGGGAACACCGAGGCCTGATCCCTGCAGGTGCCTCCGCCGTATTTCTCTAACACATTATGCTGTGATAGGACGACCTGCTGTGTGACGGCCGACCCGACCCCCTAGAGCTGCAATCTGTGATTCACTTCTGCACCTGCTCGCTGTGTGCATTCCCATCAGAATCCAACATGTGGAGGCTGTATATATATTTATACACATCTCCCATTCATATTCAAATGTGGATGTAAACAGCCATGTTTACCTGCCGCATACCTTCAGCCCGATTACATTCCAGAGCTCAGTCTAATAAATCACCATGTGAATACATAAACAACATGTTTTGTTGCTATTTTTTGTACTTTACGAAGAAGGAAATTACATATGTAACAATTCTTAGATGCAGGTGCTTTGATAATCACATCAGACTTGAAGAAGGAAGATCTCGCACTCTGCATTCGCTCAGATCGAAGATAATGTTAATTTATGAAAGATAATGTTTCAGCCCCTCTGGACCTTCATCAAGAGTATTTCAATACTATGTTAATGCTATTTTCATTACGTTGTCTTCAATAAATTGTGGTGCTGAGCAAGAGCAGAGTGCGGGATCATCCTTGTTCAGACTTGAACAAAAATATGAAAGCATGAACCTGAAAATGAGCATGATATGGGACCTTTAAGTCACAGTAAATGGAAAATCTTTGAGTTTTGTTGTTTTGGTCGGACACGATGCATTTAAAGACGTCAACTTCGGATTCTGGGAAATTGTAGCTGGCGTTTTATTTCAATTTTCTCACATTTTATAGACTTATAGGTCAATAAATTATAATTATAATTAATAGTCATTGGTTGTAGCCCTAAACATTCATGTTCTTCATCGTCTTTAAGTGAATACTAAGCACATTGTCCATGTTTACATACTGAACTTCCTTTTCATTTATTCAGTTTTTTTTATCTGTTTATCAGTTATAAATAAATGTTTTTTCTACCTGTTATGTAGTGTATGTTGTATAAATACATATTCCTTGCCTTGTTGGATCCCATGACAACAACATGCAAAATGTCAAGATGCCACCGACAAACAGTCAGATATAGATACGTAAAGACCGAGACAAACAGGCAGACAGAGTGACAGCCCCCTCAAGCCAAGTCCTCTGTCTGCGTTGAGCCTGAACCCTGTCGCTCTGAAGCCAGCGATTGTTCTGCTGGCAGCTCGGCCTCGGCACACTCCATCTGAATGCCAAGCCTCTCGCCTTCATTTCAAACCCCTCCTACGCTAATGTTGATTTCTGCTCTTTCATCTGTGGAGAGACGAGCCGGGGCGAATGGATTAAAAGCTGCTCCCTACCCTGTCTTTGTCTGTTTCTCTTGAGTGTCGGTTGACGCCAACCTGCCTGTCAGTTAGACTCTCTATAAACGGACATGACAATTTATCACTGAATAGATGCTATTAAGTTTCTGAAGAACATCACTATCCCGATCATTTGGTATAATCGTGGAGTCAAACTGTCAACCTGTACCAGCTTCTGCACTGTGATTAGAAGCCAAAATAAAGATTGAGTGCAGTTTTTTTTAATCTCCTCTTGATGTTGGATTACTGATAGATTAACCGTTTTTTTGTGTTATTGCCAGCACAGAAACGAGAAGAAAACGGTTGGAAATCTCCCTACTGAAATCGTCCATTCTGCATTTTATATACTGTATGTCCAGTAGGTTGGATGTGGAAGATCTGCCGCTGAAGTGCGTTTCAGTGCGGAAGAAAGCGCTGTTCTTCCAAAGCAAACGGAGCAACTGCTCTCAGAGTTTCTGCTGGTGGCAGATGGTGGGAGGAACGAAAAAAAATCTGACAATTCGCTTCCAACATGTTTATTCTCTCCATAAAAGCCAAAAAGAAAAACCTTTTGACTGAGAATGCAAAAGATCGTCTTTGCACAAGGAGGCGGCAGACTTTCTGGCGACAGCAGATGGTTGAAGGGATGGAAAAATCCCTTTAGGGAGCAGGAGGGAGGACGGGAAGCTGCACAATGAAACTATCGAGTTTTATGGGAAATACAGCCTTCATTTTCTGGCACAACAGTTGTATTATTAGTGGTGGTAATAGTTGATGTCATTTGGTACAAACTTTTTCAGATAGATCACTTTTCCAACTGTCGATAGAAACAACATGTTATAATATAAAAGACTGATGCAATATATTGTTAAAGCCTGCGAGATCTTAGGAATATTTTAATGACATTTTTTTGAGCGGAAACTCCATGACTACAATTTGTGTAAAAATTAGATTTTGTTGGATAGATTTGGAGAAATTTGCAGAACGTTCAGCTGCCGTGTTTTTCCAGATTGAAACCCAGAGAGTGGCCAGTTCAGCTGAAATAGGGATACATGCTGGTGTCTGAATGAAGGCGAGAGCTGTCAATCATCTGTTTGACAGGCTCCTTTGAAAGGATGTCTGTCTCCAACAGATGATCCTCTTCGAACCAGAGATAGCGAAGTGAACATCGTTTTCATCATTTGTAGCAAAAAAGGGACACCTGACAGTGTATAACACTATTTAAATTAGCTTTTTTTTTTTTTTATAAAATAAAATAACTGGGATGGTTCCATACAACGGGGTTTGTGTCCTGTTCGTGTCCCACATGTCACTGAAACATATATTTTGCAACCCCACCCACCATCTTTTCCTAAACCTAACTGTCCTGTTCTTGTGCCGCATACGTGAGCGTCAAAAAGTGACACCAAGAGTCCCAACCAAGTGTGTCTAAATATGACGCCAAAGGAGACTTTTGGCATCAATAACAAACGCCAAAGGCACCTGACCAAGCGGCGCTTTTTGACGCGATGGTAGTGAGCCCAACGCTGACTCAAGTGACATCACTTGAGGGCATCTATCAGACTTTACACAGCTCCCTCCGGAGACACAAAAGGTTAATGCTACTATGCACATAGAAATGATGTCTCCAACTCAAAAATGACTTGTAGTTTGCTGATGAAAATGGTTCTTTCTACTTGCTTGTAACTACGTTCTTTACGATACATGATGGGAAAGCATTCATTGCTGTCGTGATCACTGTGATGTGGTGTGTAGGCGGCTGTCTCGTCTCCATGTCACCACCTTCAGCATGGTGGCCGCCGCTGCTGGCTTTTTATTCCAAAACTCATTATTTCCTGAGTAAGCGTCTCCCACGTAAGAGCCACCAGACCTCAAGTATTTAGAGCAGCAGATGTTAAAGCTTTCGTTAGGGCAAAGTGCAAGTGGCAACACAGCCAAGTCTGTACCGTATCTTATTTATATGAACAGTTCACGGATTCATGCTTTCATTTGGTAAAAGTGGATAAAATGAGACCCATAGGTGAATTTAAAAAGGAGGCTGCGGGTTGGACTCCTGCCAGCGCCGGTTATTTATTTGTCTAGGTTATGTAAGCGGGAGTGCAGACGGCTCTGTGTGTGCGACTGAGAGTGGGGAGGTGGATAAAGAGTGGGAGGGAGATTGGATTTAAACCGATAGAGAACATAAATTGGTTGTTGGTCTTTTTGTTTCTTTTATTTGCGTGTTATTTTCTGCTCCGTATACTTTGGGAAACAGAAATCTAATCATGTGCCGTGACAGTAAAGCAGATTAAAACAAAGTGAACTGAATCCTCCACGTAAAGCAGTTTGTTTTGTGTGCACGTTAACGCGCTCATTAAAGGAGAATGGAGGTGAGGAAGAGGAGACGTTGAGGAAGGACAGAGTTAATTGAGAGAGAGTGTAACAGAGGGAGAGGTGTAAGAGACTGAGGAGGAGAACAGGGCTGTTAATGGCACTGATCTCCAGATTTGATTCAGGTTTATTAACATCAGATAAAATCTCATTTCAAATAGAAGTGTTTCTTGGCATTCATCCTCAAATGTTAATTACGTTTTGTTCCACAAATAAGCAGCTAGACTAGAGCTAGACTCCTGCTCCTTTGTTTTGGGCATAGTTCAAATTAATTGACAAGAGCATCAGCATGGAAAAGTTAGAATAAAAGTAGTTTTGTTTGATTTAAAAAAAGAAATTAAGTTGGAACAATGTTTGCGTCAGAAAAAGGACATTGTGTCTAGGGCTGCTCGATTATGGAAATAATCAAAATCACGATTATTTTGGTCAATATTGAAATCACGATTATTTTACACGGCTACTCATTGACTCATTTTGGAAAGACGTAATTATTGAAATAAAAAAACAAAAAACAATGAAGCGTCACAACAACATCCTGTTGATCTGCCACTCTCACACTCTGTCTCACACACATACAGAAGCCCTCATTATTCAGATGGTTCCCCTAATGACTGAAAGTGTCTCCTTCTGTAGTCGAGCAGTCGTGTCAGGTCGCCATGACTCAGGCTAAAAGAATATATTTGCAAGATGACAAAGTTCGGAATAATTTAAACAGAATTGTTACTAAATGCACATTAACCTGAGTCGCCTAATTCCGAGTCAACAAACGGAGTCATCGCCGCTGTCTGGAGCCTCATCATTCATTTTCCTTCTGTGGCAGACAAACGCATACGAGGTTGCACTGTTTGTATTCGGGCGGTTATTAACGGCACACTCGGGTCTTGACAGTGTCCTCGAAGAAAAGTTTAATGACGGCTCACAGCCAACACTTGTGGAGAATCTGCAGGGACACATTACACGTGTTGGTCTCATTATAAATATGATTTGGGTGTCAAGAGTTACAACTCTCTTGTTTTATTAATTAATTCATCTTTCTTTCTATTTTCATTGTCTTATGAGGAAAGGGTCTTGTTTGTACTGGGCTAATTATCCTCAAACCAGAATAGAATAGTCTTTATGTTCATTCAACGCAATTGGACACAGTCAGTGCAAAACATCAGCAAAAGTGCAAAATAGGTAATAAATAAATAAATACTTACATTTAAAAGAGCCTCTAAAAGTCACTATAAAAATATATAAAAAGGTAGTTTTAAAAAACATAAAATAAAAGACTGTAAAGACACAAACAAAACGGGCATACCACACATAGACATACACTGCACGATTCATCCTTAAAACTAATTGTCGATGAGGAGTGGGACAGAATCTGTATATTAAAACTATGTCACGCGATGTGAGGGTGCGCCTCATTCAGTTCCAGATTATGCATTGCTTCTGTTAGACTCCCTCCAGATTGTTTAGTATTGGTCTGAATGGCACACCACACAAAACACACGTCATATAAACAGGTTTGCCAGATTGGATGTCTCCAGTAGAAAATGGGGAAAGCACCTGAACTTTCTGAAGGGCTCCTAAGAAGCTTTGTACTGCGGAGAGACGTGTATGTTGGGCTTATGGTGTTGTCATTTATACATATGTTTATTTGGTATATGGTTTATGGTCAGGACTTTAAATTGACACCCGCCAACCTGCCAAATGCAGGTAAAAATGATCTTTGGCGGGTAACATTGTAAAGCAGAGGTCTTCAACGTTTTTTAAAGCGAGGACCCCTTAACTGAAAGAGAGATGGAGCAGGGACCCCCTACTACATATATTGTTTAAAATTGAGTTGCATATTAAACTGGGCCTACAATAACGTGTGAGTGGCCTGAAGTCTTTATACATACCTTTTTAGTGTACAGAATATTAAGCTGTTAAATAATAATTGACATGTTTCTATAAATCATGTTTTAATGTTAAACAACATACAGTAAATGTGGCACAGTGAATCCTTAGGATGACCATTAGGCTGATTTATATTTGCTAATAATATGTTGGATTCAAATTTTCATTTTTTTGTATTTAAACTTTCAAAAAATGAACAATAATTTGGCGGCTCCCCTGCGGTAACTCTGAGGACCCCCTAGGGGCCCCGGACCCCCTGTTGAAGATCTCTGTTTTAAAGTTACTAGCCAATGTGGCTGGTGATGAATGAAGCGAAGCGTCTGCTTGAATCATCCAGCTGCAGAAACGATGCGACCAGTCAGTGTTTCCAGATCGGTCTATTTTGCGCCAAGAAATTTGGGCAGTTTAGTGTGTTTTTGCCTTGGAAACGCAATCTTTATGCTTGTAGTACTAATCCTACATTTTCCGTGAACGTGTCAGACAACCCTTGGCTACGTGCCTAGCGATTAGGAGCTACGCTGAAATGGAGAAGACAGAACGGAAAGGAGCCAAAGGAGCTGAAATTAAACCAGAGGAGCTGAAATTAAAGTAAAGCTAGTTAGGGAACAAAGAAACGTGGCTAGTGTAAAATCTGATTGGCTGGTAACTTAAAAAATCGACTAGCCATGTTGGCTGCTGATCAAAAAACTGAGCATCAGATAAAAAGATAGGGACACAGTTAACAGGCAGTGTTTTACGATACTTGAACTCAAAATAGGGAACATCTAAAGCCCAGTTCAGACCAAAGATTCTGGACGAGATGAGTTGAAACTTGAGCCGGTCTGCAGAGTTCTGAAACCTGCCGGTTCACACCAATGAGACGAGACGGTGTCTCATCTCCATAGCAACGACTCTTTGTACTTCCGTTCTAACTTCCGACTTCCAGGCTTTTTGTAGCTGGATATATCATTTGTTGCGTCTAAATATGAATGTGGATAACGTTAGTGATAGTGACATGTTCGCTACAGTTGCATTTCTAGAGATGAATCAGCAAAAACACGTTTTATTTCTCTGATTCACGGCTTTGTTCTAACTCTGCTGGGCGCTCCCTCTCTTCAGTCTCTATCTCGTTCCACCGTATAACGTTACAGTGCTTCCGGGTGGTCGTGGCTCCATCTAAAACTCTGCCATTTCGACCAGCTGTTTGTAAAACTAAATAAAATGGATTATGGATTGTTTTATTCCTATAGTTTATATCTTCACCTTCACCAGACTTCAGACTTCACCAGCTGACTTCTCTATTGGCTGTTGAAACAGGAGACGTCTCTTACGTTCTAAAACCAGCCTCTGGAGACTCCACCAGCTGACTTCTCTATTGGCTGTAGAAACAGGAAACCAGCCTCTGGAGACTCCACCAGCTGACTTCTCTATTGGCTGTAGAAACAGGAGACGTCTCTTAGGTTCTAAAACCAGCCTCTGGAGACTCCACCAGCTGACTTCTCTATTGGCCGTTGAAACAGGAGACGTCTCTTAGGTTCTAAAACCAGCCTCTGGAGACTCCACCAGCTGACTTCTCTATTGGCCGTTGAAACGGGAGACGTCTCTTACGTTCTAAAACCAACCTCTGCGACTTGAACAGCTGAGTCGCAGCGACACCATCAGCTGGCTTGAGTCGAGCTGAGACAGACTAGTTCAGACCGCTGCAACTTTTCTCTATGACGTTCTAAAACTGTTTTGTCTCGAATCTTTGGTTTGAACTGGGCTTAACGTGAGTGTAATTTCAACAGAGCGAGGGGACTGTAAGTGGGGGGAGACTGAGTGGGAAGGAAAAGAGCAAATGGAAGATGCCAATCAGGGCGACTCCGGCAGGTTGGGTCAGCGGTTAACAGCTTGTGAGAGTCGCGGTGGGATTAGTCCGTCAATCCGGCAGCCAGACGTGCCATTTAAACAAAGCCTGTAACTTCTGTGGGCTCAGCACATCCATCTACATTTCACCCAATACTTCTCTGTCTTTATTTAATTCAGACGTTTGGATCCTTTTCTACCGTAACGCTCTCTCTTAAACCATTTCTAAACGTCAATCTATCTCCAACCTGCGAGCCTGGACCTCTCCAATAATAATAATATAAACTTTATTTATACAGCACAATTCATATATAAAATGCAACACAAAATGTTTAACTTAAAAAAAACAGATCATCATCATGATAAGACAATAAAACATCACATTTAAAAAGAAATCCGAGTGGTTGTAAGATAAGTCTGAGGGACGAGGGGTGAGACAATTAACGGAACAGAAAAGTAGTTAAGCCTATTTTTCTGCAGCACATAATTGTGTTTAATTACTTCCTGCACGTCTAAAATAAATTAAAGAATGCAATCTTTGTTTTGATTTATTTTATGATTTTAAAAAAAGAACCACAAAAGACACTTCATGGCAGTAATTATGTAGGCCGACATCATAAATCACAGAGGATACAAACACAATGAAGCCCGAAGGCTTATTTCCTTTGTGGTCCTAAAACACTGAACACACCACAAGATAAAATGGCACAACAAGACAACAAGAGCAGATGTTTTGTACATCTTTCCTATGTCTATTTAATGAGTATTTGTCTTATCCTGATGTGTTTTCTTTTGAGTGGCTGATAAGATAAGATATACTTTATTGTCCCCGAAGGGACATTAGTTTTGGACTCTGTCCGTTCTGCAGCTTTACAAAGACAACACAGAATACAGAAAATAAGCATCTCTCAACACATACTCTCATGCAACACAAAACATGCTCTCATATACATTAGACAGGTACCTATATAGTAATGCTCTCATATACATTAGACAGGTACCTATATAGTAATGCTCTCATATACATTAGACAGGTCCCTATACCTGACACCTATACCTGACACATTTCCACATAATCTATGCAGTACACAATGACACATTGAACAATCCAACAGCCCATGTATTGCACCACTAACATATTGCATAACCCCAATAATCTACATATTGCATGATGACATGTGTGCACAACCCAGCCAGCCTACATGTTAGTGTTGATAAGCTTAATGGACATAGGCACGAGTGAGTGGCTGTAAAAAGGGAATTTCCCCAGTGTGGGATTAATAAAGTCTATCTTATCTTATTCCTGTGATGGCTGAAAAGTCCATTTTCGAATCCATTTTTCTCCCATGTGGTGTCTTCAAGGACGGAGTCAGAGAGCAGCTGCAGGTGTCTTCAGAGAGCACCGTTTCTACACAAGGCGACAGCAGTAATTACACCGTGCAAGAGAGAAAAACACTCACACTCATAGGGAATACACATTAGGCTACTTGTACTATTAATGTCCTGGATAAGTATGCTGCCCTGGCATTTTAGACCTCTTGGTTTTTAAATGAGAGGGCCTCGCCGCGACATTAAAACCTCTGGCAGCGGCATGAATTAAACATGGCGACGAGTGGAGAGAAAGCAGGGGTGAAGTTGAGGAAGTGTGGGAGTGTTGCTGGGCGACTTGTCAGGGTTTAAGGTCCGCTCTGTGGCCATAACTCTGTCCAACTGCACAGAGCAACTTCATATTTACATTTAGTCTTTGCTGTTTGAACATCATAAATGTAATATTTAAAAAAAAGTTCTTCATTTATAAGCTATTTTTATTTATTTTCATGTTTATTTGAACTAGTACAGTGCCCATTCAAAATGTGCCTGTTTGGAACGGGCCGATTGCTTGACCTGTGGTATTGCTTCTTGTAGCTTTCTCCAGTACCATTGTACCCCAAAATTAGTTACAGAAGGACACCAAAGCACTTAATATGCAACCCCACTTTATAGCCTACTACTGACTACTACTGTGTACTTCCTATTCAGAGGAAAACATTGTACTACATTTACCCGACAGAGAACGTTGAAGATGTGGAGTAATCACAGACATATTGTGACGGATAGAAATGGCTTTTCATTGAGTTTCCAATTAGAAAAATGGTCTCAGTGAATTTAAGCTGGGCTTAATTCACAGTTTATTAATAGCCAATATTCAACGCTGTCCAAACAGCTCCAAATTCCAAACCCCAAGTTCATTGTTACCCAGGAAGCCAAGTGTGAAGTAGATCCGATGAACGGTTCATGAGATATTTCAAAGACAGACACACCCACACAGATATTCCGATTTATTAGAGAGATAGGGACAGATGCTACGACATAAGCGGGATTTATGGTTCTGCGGAGGCTCTACGCAGAGCTTTCGCCGTAGCCTACGTAAGTGGCCTGATGTTTATACTTGTGCGTTGTTTTGTGTGTGTGTGTGTGTGTGTACTGTCTGTCTGAATGTACCTGTATTCACTCTCTGTCTGAAATGCTCCGTTTTAGCACCTGTCTCTTTAAGACCCCCAGCTGAAAAAGCCCAGTCTGCTCTGATTGGTCAGCGTTTCCAAGCCTTCTGCATCTGCGCTCTCCGAGTCTCTGCACCGTCATTGCAGCCGGGGAATGACTGTAACGGCACTATACTTTCTACCTATACGTAGTATTGTTGTGACATCACAACTGTACGGAAGTCCTGACAGCACAGTTTCTGAATACGGGCTGTGTGCTTTTCTGAAAGTATGCAGCAGACAAACATGGCTGTTTATCAATATAAATGGGAGATGTGTATAAATATATATACAGCCTCCACATGTTGGATTCTGATGGGAATGCACACAGCGAGCAGGTGCAGAAGTGAATCACAGATTGCAGCTCTAGGGGGTCGGGTCGGCCGTCACACAGCAGGTCGTCCTATCACAGCATAATGTGTTAGAGAAATACGGCGGAGGCACCTGCAGGGATCAGGCCTCGGTGTTCCCCGTGATGTTGCATGAGGCTTAAAAAGGTATGTGCACAGGAGATAATTTGCCGCCGAGAGAGAGAGAGAGAGAGAGGGAGGTGGGTTTTTGGAAGTCGTTATTCGGAGCTTTGAGAGTTCCACTCTGCTTTTAACTTAGGTGCACCCGGCTCCTTGAACAAGTTACAGCACTTCCTTAAAACCAACTCACTTGTGCCTTTTAGACAATTTAGAAAACTGGTTTTAAACCTGCAAACTTCTACTTGTAATTGCTTTACATTGTATTTTCTTTTGCATCCTTATCCTAATCCATCCATCCATCCATCTTCATCCGCTTATCCGGGGTCGGGTCGCGGGGGTAGCAGCTCCAGCAGTGGGGATCCTAATGTATTCATCAAATCCTTTTTCCAATGCACAGTTTTAGTGTCTTTCTGTTTTTATTATGATGGTGTTGCTTTTTTCCTGTGTTGTTCTGTTTTTGTCTTTGTAAATTTGACTCGATGACATTGTGAATGAGGGGCGCCCCTCAGTGATCTGAAGTATAGAAGTTGAATGAATGAATGAATGAATGTGTGTCCTCGAGTACACTGCAGTCTGCAGCTTAAGTAAAGTAAGTCCAGAGGTAACGCCCCCAAGCAGAAAGTTCCAGCCTCGGGGACTCGCAGCAGATTATTGCGGTTATATTTTATCTGGCCCCTGCGATCGGGTTACTCCTTTTCTCTGCCGCTACTGAACCGTGCACTCGCACACAGTCAGAAGCAATTACAATAGCTCCGCAGAGTGAGCTGCCGGTTATGGTTTCTGCCACCTCTTTACGGCCGCTGCCTCTCACTCCCAATCTCTCTTTCTCTGCGGCTGTCAATAACACAATTATCTGCTCGGAACATTGCTGTGTGTTTAAACCGAATGTTGGTGAATAAGTAGACTCACTTCATTCCCAGGGACAGGTTCATGTTGACATTTATTATTTTAGGCACTCAAAGTGATAAACTGCAGAAAAGACATTCTGAAGTTAGGAATTAACTTAAAGCGTAACTACCATTTTTTTGACTCATGGGAACAACAATCTTTGACATTGGTCCAGTATATCGAGATCGCTGCAATCAGATAGTCTAGCTAGCTGTCTGGATTTACCCTGCAGAGATCTGAGGAGCAGTTAACCATAGTCCTCAGAAATCCACCGGAGGTTAGAACGCCAACACTAAGAAAGAGGAAGGGGGCGGACATCCGGCCGAAATGAGGAACACCCGGCGAAATTTCCGGTGTCAATGTAGCGATTGATATAGCCTTTCTAGAGATTGACCCTGAACCTTTTTTGTCCCTGTGTGTCTCCAGGGTGCCACTCAAAGTGGAGCAGGCTAACAACGCTCGGGACGCCCTGGCGAAGGCCGTGTACAGCCGCCTTTTCGACCACGTGGTGACCAGGGTCAACCAGTGCTTCCCCTTCGACTCCTCCGCCAACTTCATCGGCGTCCTGGACATCGCTGGCTTCGGTTGGTATCCTTTAAAACCTTCTATGACTGTTGCAATAACATTAAGGATTGGCATCGGCTAAAATTAAGCAGCTTCACGGCCTTTTCAGGAGTCACACTCTACCAGTTAACCCTTTGAGGACAAAAGGCGCACCGGCGCGTCCAAACGATGTTTGACACAACTCAGACTCAGAAAGCGATATTACAAAATTTCATTTCAGACATTTATTTACTATTTTAATCATATATAGAGACTTTGGTTAACTCATTTCAAGCACCGAAACAATTCGTACATCATAAGTTAAAGGTGCCCTGCCACACGTATTTCATTACTTTGTGGGACCTGGCGCAGCATCTTTAACTGTGTCTCCGTTTCTCTTCTGCAGAGTACTTCGAACACAACAGCTTCGAGCAGTTCTGCATCAACTACTGTAACGAGAAACTGCAGCAGTTCTTCAATGAGCGGATACTGAAAGAGGTGAGAGCTGTCGTTCACCTCGTGTCCATTTGTGGGAGGAAAAAAACATCAAATCAACCTCCAAGCCATCAGCCAACACTTCCAAACACCGGCAAATCAAAGCAAACATCTTGGAATGACTCGGGACTTTTGATTTTTATATGTTGATAAGTGCTTTTTTTATTGTAAGCACTTATATACAGTGGGGAGAACATGTATTTGATTAGCTGCTGATTTTGCAGGTTTTCCCACTTACAAAGCATGTAGAAGTCTGTAATTTTTATCATAGGTACTCTTCCACTGTGAGTGACGGAATCTAAAACAAAAACCCAGAAAATCACATTGCATGATTTGCAGAACTTAATATTTGGTACAGAAACCTTTGTTTGCAATTACAGAGATCATACATTTCCTGTAGTTCTTGACCAGGTTTGCACACACTGCAGCAAGGATTTTGGCCCACTCCTCCATACAGACCTTCTCCAGATTCTTCAGGTTTCGGGGCTGTCGCTGGGCAATACGGACTTTCAGCTCCCTCCAAAGATTTTCTATTGGGTTCAGGTCTGGAGACTGGCTAGGCCACTCCAGGACCTTGAGATGCTTCTTACGGAGCCACTCCTTAGTTGCCCTGGCTGTGTGTTTCGGGTCGTTGTCATGCTGGAAGACCCAGCCACGACCCATCTTCAATGCTCTTACTGAGGGAAGGAGGTTGTTGGCCAAGCTCTCGCGATACATGGCCCCATCCATCCTCCCCTCAATACGGTGCAGTCGTCCTGTCCCCTTTGCAGAAAAGCATCCCCAAAGAATGATGTTTCCACCTCCATGCTTCATGGTTGGGATGGTGTTCTTGGGGTTGTACTCATCCTTCTTCTTCCTCCAAACACGGCAAGTGGAGTTTAGACCAAAAAAGCTCTATTTTTGTCTCATCAGAGCACATGACCTTCTCCCATTCCTCCTCTGGATCATCCAGATGGTCATTGGCAAACTTCAGACGGGCCTGGACATGTGCTGGCTTGAGCAGGGGGACCTTGCTGCAGGATTTTAATCCATGAAGGCGTAGTGTGTTACTAATGGTTTTCTTTGAGACAGTGGTCCCAGCTCTCTTCAGGTCATTAACCAGGTCCTGCCGTGTAGTTCTGGGCTGATCCCTCACCTTCCTCATGATCATTGATGCCCCACGAGGTGAGATCTTGCATGGAGCCCACGACCGAGGGAGATTGACCGTCATCTTGAACTTCTTCCATTTTCTAGTAATTGCAGTTGTTACAGTACAGTTGTTGCCTTCTCACCAAGCTGCTTACCTATTGTCCTGTAGCCCATCCCAGCCTTGTGCAGGTCTATAATTTTATCCCTGATGTCCTTACACAGCTCTCTGGTCTTGGCCATCGTGGAGAGGTTGGAGTCTGTTTGATTGAGTGTGTGGACAGGTGTCTTTTATACAGGTAACGAGTTCAAACAGGTGCAATTAATACAGGTAATGAGTGGAGAACAGGAGGGCTTCTTAAAGAAAAACTAACAGGTCTGTGAGAGCCGGAATTCGTACTTGTTGGTAGGTGATCAAATACTTATGTCATGCAATAAAATGAAAATTAATTATTTAAAAATCATACAATGTGATTTTCTGGATTGTTGTTTTAGATTCCACCACTCTCAGTGGAAGAGTAACTTCGAAATACATTTTAGATACCACCCAGCTGCAGAAACATGCTGTAGAAAGTTGTGTGTTTCTTTCAGTAAACTTTGTGTCTTACATTTTGGATTTAAAAACTCTCCAGTCACAAACATTTGAAGCACCCAAAACAACCATTAGCGACATGAAATACGACGCTGTCCAAGTCTACAATGTTCCAAATCTCTGTTATGGAAAATAATGATGCTCGATATACAATTTTTCCTTGTAATTCAGGGTCTTCGCATAACAAACTAGAAGGCACTCAAGTGCTTAATCCTCTGCCAACGCTGGGCAGTTGTCGGCCTTGGCAGGCGTTTGGGCAGTTTTTGATTAAATAAATTGTGAAAGAAATGCCACTGTTGTTTCTGCTTCAGTTGTAGAAGCCAACGTTTCACATCATTAACAAAATGAAATCAGCCTGATTCTTGAAGCCATATCTGTTTGAACTTTGAACTTCTTAACAATGAAAGATCATTAAAGGTCCTATGACATGCTGCTTTTTGGATGCTTTCATATAGGCCTTAGTGGTCCCCTAATACTGTATCTGAAGTCTCTTTTATATAGGCCTTAGTGGTCCCCTAATACTGTATCTGAAGTCTCTTTTATATAGGCCTTAGTGGTCCCCTAATACTGTATCTGAAGTCTCTTTTATATAGGCCTTAGTGGTCCCCTAATACTGTATCTGAAGTCTCTTTTTATATAGGCCTTAGCGGTCCCCTAATACTGTATCTGAAGTCTCTTTCCCGAAATTCAGCCATGGGGCAGAATAACAGCCACTAGAGCCAGTCCCACAATGAGCTTTCCTTAGGATGTGCCATTTCTGTGTCTGTAGCTTTAAATGCTATTGAGGAGGAGAGGGGGGGGAGGGGGCAAGTTGGAGGGTGGGGGGTGTGGCCTTGACCAACTGCCATGATGTCTCTCTCTTTCTCATGGGGGGCCAAATTCTCTGGGCGGGCAAAGCAGAGAAAGGGGAGGTAACCTTTCTCCTTATGACGTCATAAAGGGAAGATTCCAGATCGGCCCATCTGAGCTTTCATTTTCTCAAAGGCAGAGCAGGATACCCAGGGCTCGGTTTACACCTATCACCATTTCTAGCCACTGGGGGACCATAGGCAGGCTGGGGGAACTCATTAATGTTAAAAACCCTCATAAAGTGACATTTTCATGCCATGGGACCTTCAAAACTTCTTTTTTTTATAATTAAAGTGTGTATTGTTTTTCCATGTGAGAAACGCACCACATTTAACAACATGTAACACACTAAACACACACTATACAGCAATCTGGGCAAGACAGAAAAACAACAAAAATTCACAATTAAAAGACATAGACATAAATAACAAGTACAACAACAAAAAAAAGATGGGGGTGGGGGGTGTTGGCAGAGATCAAATTAGGCTTGATAATAATATTAATTATGGGGCAGTAGTCAGTTCAAATTGAATAAAGTGCAGGAAATGAGACCAGACCTGGTAGAATCTACCCCTACCATCGTTCAGTCTTGCAATAACAACTTCAAATGCCGTGTCTGTCATTAACTGCAGCCTGTCTGTAAACTAGGCCTTACTTGGCTTTTCCAGTGTCTAAGAATGATTCGTACTGCAGTGATAAATCCAGCTAGTGTCAGAGCGGACTCCGCAAAATTATCAATCATTGCCTCCTCATTTACATACTTGATGATGTTTTGCTCGCAAACATCTGTTGGCAACATCCAGTATGAAAGCTGTAACCTTAAGATGCTCATTTTGCATGAAAGAGTAAAGAGTAAGCAGAAAACCTTGTCTAAATGAGAGCTGGAACGTCTTGCGGGCAGAACCACGGAGTCGTCGTCGCACTCATTAGACGGATTGCGTACATGCTGCGAATATCGTTATGGATTCTCATTAGAAATGTCTCCTTTGCATTCCAGGAGCAAGAGCTGTACCAGAGGGAGGGGCTCGGAGTCAACGAGGTCCACTATGTTGACAATCAGGACTGCATAGGTATGGAGACGCCGCTCATTATTCTGCACATTCTGCACTCATGGCCGTGCATTCAGAGCAGCTCCAACTGCTCGTCCTTCATATTTCTGCTGTTGAGTTCAGAGTGTTGAATGTTTCTTGTTTTCTTTTGCATCACAGATATTTTTAACCATGTGTAGAACATAAAGTACATAACAAGACATAGAAGTAAAAAAACAACAACACACACACAAAGCTGGCATGTGTAGAACATACACATACAGACACTTAAAGTTTTGGTGCGTAACTTTTTGATATTAATGAACGTCCGTTACATTCCAGCCATTGCCAAATGAGTTGCTACAAAGCAAATTAAGACTATCAGCTCCACACAACTCTCTCTGTCTCTCAGTATGGCTATGTTCAGAAGATTGTGGCGTCCGTTCCCGCGCAGAAACTCAAAGGTGCTGTAGGTAGGATTGTGAAGATCCAGGACTTAGCCAAAAAATTTGAACATTGACAACTTTTCAGTCCCTCCCCCCTTTCTGCTAAAGCCCAAAACGGTCTCCTAAGCCCCTCCCCCCACAAGGGAGAATGAATACGTGTGCATGAGCAGTGATTGACACGCAGTTAGACCTCCCCGGCCTGTTCATCTGAACAGGGAGCGGTTGATTTTTGCAAATCTCACTACAGGCTGTAGGTGGAGCCAGAGGAGCCGGATGTTTTTTTTAAATGACCTGCTTCATGTAGTTCTACTGGAACATAGGGTCAGTTTCAGCAGATATGACAGAAAGTTAGTTTTATAAGGCTTACCTACTGCACCTTTAAGTGAAGATAATGACCTCTTCTGAAGAGTCCATCATGTTTTTTTAATTCTCCGTGTCCTCCTTGGCTACTAGCAACTGTGTGGAAGGGGGGGGCTGTGCACGACCACGGAGGGCTTGTATCATGTGGACGCGCCGACAGTGTTGTTGTCATTACTTAGAATTCCTCATGGGGACGACAGAAACTACACACTATAGCTTTAACTTTGGAAACTCATAAAAAATGCCATCCTGTACAAATGCGTTTTTAAAAGCAGATACAGATGGAGATGATCGTATCTCTAGAGGAAGTGCAAGCTTGATCGCCTCTAGTCCCAAAATTGGACCCAGGAACAGCAAGAAGGAGCTGACTAGATGATCTCAGATTGCATTCAGGCTCATAGGGTGTGAAGAGGTCCGTTATATACTCTGGGGCCACTCTCAGTTGTGCTTTAAAAGTAAGTCATGACATTTCAAAATTGATTCTAAATTGTTCATGCCCATTAAAAGCCTGGCACCAGAAAGAAATCTGAACCAGTTGTAGCCATGAAAGATGCTTCTGAATGTGGCAGGAATACAAGGAGCTGCAGTAATCAAGTCAAAATAAAAGCATGTACAGTATGACCTTCTCTATGTCACCGAAGGACAGACAATATCGATCAATGTTACAGTTGTTGTAGGACTTTCCTGTCTTGACTTTGGACTTGTTGGTGTTTACTGAGGACTTGACGTGGGACTTGTAGATCTGTACTTCACAGCCAAGACTTAAAGTGCTCATATTATGCTCATTTTCAGGTTCATAATTGTATTTAGAGGTTATATCAGAATAGGTTTACATAGTTTAATTTTCAAAAAACACCATATTTTTGTTGTACTGCACATTGCTGCAGCTCCTTTTTTCACCCTGTGTGTTGAGCTCTCTGTTTTAGCTACAGAGTGAGACATCGCACTTCTGTTCTATCTTTGTTGGGAGTCGCACATGCTCAGTAGCTAGGTAAGGACTACTAGCCAGTCAGAAGCCGAGTATGAGGGTGTGCCCTGACAGTACCTAGGTAAGGACTACTAGCCAGTCAGAAGCAGAGTATGAGGGCGTGCCCTGACAGTACCTAGGTAAGGACTACTAGCCAGTCAGAAGCAGAGTATGAGGGCGTGCCCTGACAGTACCTAGGTAAGGACTACTAGCCAGTCAGAAGCAGAGTATGAGGGCGTGTCCTGACAGTAGCTAGGTAAGGACTACTAGCCAGTCAGAAGCAGAGTATGAGGGCGTGTCCTGACAGTAGCTAGGTAAGGACTACTAGCCAGTCAGAAGCAGAGTATGAGGGCGTGCCCTGACAGTAGCTAGGTAAGGACTACTAGCCAGTCAGAAGCAGAGTATGAGGGCGTGCCCTGACAGTACCTAGGTAAGGACTACTAGCCAGTCAGAAGCAGAGTATGAGGGCGTGTCCTGACAGTAGCTAGGTAAGGACTACTAGCCAGTCAGAAGCAGAGTATGAGGGCGTGCCCTGACAGTACCTAGGTAAGGACTACTAGCCAGTCAGAAGCAGAGTATGAGGGCGTGCCATGCTAGCAGCTAGGTGAGCATTATAACGTGTGTTCCAAAGTGACCACGTTTGTCTCTGAAGTAAAGGCTGGACTACAATAGAGCTGTTTGGAGCAGTTTGTGAACAGTGTTTTCTGTTGGAGATGGTAAGTCCCTTTGGGGGGGACTTTGGGCTTTTTCACTTTGTAAACCTATAACATGTACAAAAAAGATATATAACACAGTAAAGGAAAGGAAAAGACAGAAAGCATAATATGAGCATTTTAAGATTTATTTCTGACTTAGTGTTAGCTCTGCTTCTGCATTGCATGCTTCACTCTATGTATGTATGTATGTATAACTTAAACTCACACGCTCTCTCAGAAAACACTCTTGAGTGTCTGCCTGTGGTTTTGGAGCGTTGTTCCGGCTGCTGGTTTTGCTTTGTTTTTAATTTTTCTTGTTCAGGGGTTGTGTGCTTCCCAATCTGTTGAGCTATCCCGGAGAAGAAGTTGTGTTTACGAGCCCCGAGCGGCCGCACGCTGCTCATGATTGGCCTTAATGTGCCGCTGGCTGTGAGCCCTCCGTTTTAGCGAGAACCGTTTGACCTCCGGAGCCTCTGCGCCATTTTAACGGACCGACAAAATAAAAAAAAAAGGCAAAGTGATGAAGCCCCAGAGCATGTGAACCCGTGTCCTGAGTGAAACGTGTCTCCATAAACAGGGAGGCAGATGGATGTGAGGTGATTTAGAGGGGAAGGAGGTTAATTAGGCCGTTTTGCTGATGTCCAGCTCTGTGAGATGGCATCAATAAGAGATGCTTACTACAGCAGAGTCCGCAGGCAGCGGTTGGCTCACACAGACTGTATGCAGTGAGCTCTGTTTGCATTGAAACTGTAGATTACTAAAATGTATTTGTTTGTTTGGGCTGCTGCTGTTGTGGGATTTGCAAGCAGCAGCTACCCGTGCACACAAACACCAGAGAGAGCATCAAAATCACACTTGGTGTAGCAGAAAATTAAAATCTGTCCAGACAAGAGATGCATAACTGCGTGCAAGACGAAGCAGAAATTAAAACAAAGATTAGAAAAACTCATTTAAAAAATCCTCGTCACTTCACAAAACACATTCGTCAGAGTGGAAGATGGCAATTTATTTGTTAACATTTCAGTCGGTTTTGTTCCCATCTGAGTCGATGTTGGTTGATGAAGTATCTTCAGGATAATGTACTTAAAGTATTAAAAGTAAAAGTACTCAATGCCGGGAAAAAAAATCCTCTTAACATATAAGACACATTAGAAAGTGTCTGATCATCTCAGCTGGACTTGTAGCCGTTATATTGTTGGCTAGTTTACTTCAGAATAAAACATCAGATCTTATAAACTACATGTGTTTTGTGTGCAGTAATCTTAATGTGTAAAGTAACTAGTAACTAAAGCTGGAACAGATGAATGTAGTAGAGTAAAAAGTCCAATATTTCTCTCTGAATATTTCTCTCTGAAATGTAGCGGAGTAGAAGCGGAAAGTGGCATGAAAAGTACACAAGTAAAGTACAAGTACCTCAACATTTGGACTGAAGTACAGTACTGGAGTAGATGTACTTAGTTAAACGTCCGGTATACTCGCGCGTGGTGGTCGCGACACTAGTTGCAGTCTTCTCCTGAACAGAGGTGGCGCTAATGAGCAAAGGCTGCCAACGTTGCTCTTTCTACGGACTAGAAGAAGAAGGAAAAGGTAAACAACGGCAGAACTGGCAGCAGCAGTTCCCACTGAGTGCTCGATTTCTGCTCGCACACTCAAAATCCTGGCGTGCCAGCGAGATCTACGTCATTTTGACGTCACATTCGCGCGCGCCAGTAAAACGGCCTTTACATTCCACCGCTGCAGAGAGACAGTAGAACGAGGGATGAAGGGATGGATGAAAGGATGAGGGGATTTGCGTGCGTGCGTGCGTGCCTGCGTGCATGCGTGCGTGCCTACGTGCGCTTGTGGTGGGGGAAATTTAGCCAAATATGATCCACAAAGCAACCCACAACTTACGTAACAGCCAATGTGCCCGTAACACCACGCGTTATGTTAGACATTTAGAATTTACAATAAGTATTTAGTCGTGTTAGAATGGCTGTTTGTGAGGATATCATGAAGCCTTGTTCCAATAAAAAAAAATGTAAACGGTACTTTTTACATATCTGAACTTGAAAAAGGGTCAGATTTGACCCTAACATCTTATAAGGCCCATGTGTCAAACTCGAGGCCCGCGGGCCACATCCGGGTCCCTCGCAAACTTTGATCCGGCCCGCGCATCGATTTAGGTTAACAATACATTAACCCTCCAAGAGTTTTTCCACACTTTTCCCGACATTCTTGCCGTTTTTTTCTTCATTTTGCCGCTATTTCGACATTTTGGGGTTTTTAAAAAAAAGAAAGTTTTTTTAGATGTTTTTGTGACTTTTAAAAAAAATATATAAAAAAATATTTTAATCGCTTTTTCTGCCACGTTTTTGCCTCTTTTCTCAACATTTTTGTCACTTTTTCCCCACATTCTTGGCATATTTGACTTTTTCGGGTTGAATAAAAGCGTGTGAATACAGAACACATGTCGGGCCCTCGATGTGATTCTCTTTTTCCAGTGTGGCCCTTAGTGAAGCTGAGTTTGACACCCCTGATATAAGGGTCAAGGGCGCCGAGACGGACGGTGCAACCTTTTCCTCATGTGTCTCGTGCTTCTGTCTTTTCCCCCAGACCTGGTGGAGGCGAAGGTGCTCGGCATCCTGGACATCCTGGACGAAGAGAACCGACTACCTCAACCCAGCGACCAGCACTTCACCGACACCGTTCACAACAAACACAAGGACCACTTCCGCCTCACCGTGAGTGTCTCCCAAACACCAGAAGGAAGTTGTTGAAAATAGAGACAGATATATCAGATTCGCGATAGTAGAGCTGGGACGATATGCTGTTGTCCTGATTCAGTTCTTTATTTAAGATTTAGTAACTACCGTTTTTTTTTCAACCTGGACCCTATTTTATTTCTATATAACACCTGAACCACCGTAGTCCCAAACGGTGGTTCAGGTGTCATTGTAAATGGAAACTATGCAGGAACTCTGCTGAGTCAGAGTGTGTGTGTGTGTGTATTTGTGATTGTGTGTGTGGGTGTATTTGACGGTGCGTGCGTGCGTGCGTGCGTGCGTGTGTGATTGTGATTGTGTGTATGTGTGTGTGTGTGATTGAGTGTGTGATTGTGTGTGTGTGTGTGTTTGACTGTTTGACTGTGTGTTTGTGTGTGAGAGATTGACTGTGTGTGTGTGTGTGTGTTTGTGTGTGTGTGTGTGTGTGTGTGTGTGTGTGTGTCCCTCAGGTTCCCAGGAAGTCTAAGCTGGCGGTCCACAGGAACGTGAGGGATGATGAAGGGTTTATTATCAGACACTTTGCAGGAGCCGTGTGCTATGAGACGGTGCGTTCACACACACTCCACTCCATCTATGAAATGAATGTCACACAAACTAGTTTATTCATTTTACTTTGATCACTGGACTTAAGAGAGCACTCCTGACCAAAGCAAGCGACCATTCAGATGAGATTTTTTTTCGATTGGTGGAGCTCGCTGTTACGATGGAAACATTAACCGCAGTCGCGAGCCGGCAAACGGCTAAAGTAATCGGCTGATCGTTTGAATCAAATGTTTTATGGTTAGCTTGGTTCTTGGCTTAAAACTCTTTATATAAGCATTTAATGAAAGGTCAACGGAGATATTGAACGGGTAAAATCACTTCCGGAACCGGAGTTGTTCAAAAAGTAGCCGGTCACTGTTGAGCTCTATTGTACATGGTTTTGTTCTCCATGTACAATCACATCTACTTGTAAAGAGGACTTTCTTCAAGCTGAAAAGCTTCAAAAAACATTCAAACATACAGCGTAGTGCTCTCAGACATCTGAATGGACACAATCAAGTTTTGTAGCAGCAGATTCATAACTTCTGAATGCTGGTGTATATCTGCAGACATCTATTGTGATATTTGTTGCTTGGAATATTGTCCTTCACCTGTGCAGTGAGCGGAGGTATCAGGGGGGAAGGATGAGTCATAAACAACGGGAGTGTGCCTATGTTGTAAAAAAATGTCACTAAAAATTAGGCCCTATGTTCCCAAATTTCCTTTTTCATAAATTTGTATCAGATTTTATCCTCCTTTCTCCCAATTTGGTAGCCAATTACACCCAATCTATTATCCAGTAGCAATGGACTACAGATGGAATGTAACCCTGACATAGGGCCTAATTTTAAGAACAATCTTAGAAATGTGGGACCATAGGGATGTGGGACCATAGGGCTGTGGGACCATAGGGCTGTGGGAACATAGGGCTGTGGGAACATAGGGCTGTGGGACCATTGGGCTGTGGGAACATAGGGCTGTGGGACCATAGGGCTGTGGGACCATAGGGCTGTGGGAACATAGGGCTGTGGGAACATAGGGCTGTGGGACCATTGGGATGTGGGACCATTGGGCTGTGGGACCATAGGGCTGTGGGACCATAGGGCTGTGGGACCATTGGGATGTGAGAACATAGGGCTGTGGGAACATAGGGCTGTGGGAACATTGGGCTGTGGGAACATAGGGCTGTGGGAACATAGGGCTGTGGGAACATAGGGCCTAATTTTCAGTGAAAAAAAAAATCTTAGAAATGTGGGAACATAGGACTGACCTCTAAACAACAACCAAACATAAAAAGGAAAATTTGGGTTTTCTCTTTTTGGAATTGTGCACAAAGGTTAGAAGCTGAAACCTTCCACTAAATTAACCCAGCAGGGCAGTACGTCTGAAGACGTTTTTAAGTCTGTTCGAAAACGTTGTCCCTCTCTTTTAGACCAAGTTTGTGGAGAAGAACAACGACGCGCTGCACATGTCTCTGGAGAGTCTGGTCAGCGAGTCTAAGGACCGCTTCGTCCGCGAGCTCTTCGAGAACTCCAGCAACAGCAAAGACATGAAGCAGAAGGCGGGAAAACTGGGCTTCATCAGCGTCGGCAACAAGTTTAAGGTGAGTTTTAGGTGAAATGTAGATGATTTGTTAACCTGAAACTCCCAAGATCAACTGTAACTCGTCTTATCGCAAATCTTTGGTCTGAACTGGCTAGGTATGTCCCGATCGCAATCCCAATCCCAAGTATCTGATCGGAGCCAATATGGGCATTTTTTAACTGATCAGTGATCAGCATTCACCCGGTTTACCTTACTCCGGTCATTTACATCAGCTTGTAGCGATCGCTGCCTTTAATCAAAAACGCCCTGGGCCAAGATGGCGCGCGTCACTCACCAGTGTCTGTTCAGAGTGTTTCATAGCTTCTAGTAAAAAAGTCCATCTTTCTTAGTCACCTGTTTTTTACAGAAGCGAATTGCTCCAATTCTCCACACTTCCTCTGTGATTCCACCAGGCAACAACGCTTTCCCCGGAGCCGACATCAGTAAACACGAGATGAAAATCAAAGATTGACCATTAAGCGCAAGAGGCGCCACTAAGTTTAGTTTTCGTTGTCCGGCGGGGAACTTGAGACTGTTTATTTTTTGGGTGGGGGTTTGTTGGGATCCTAAAGAGAACTTTGAAGTTTTGGTGTTGAGGGAAAAGACTCACTTGCTGCACTAAGTTGAGTGAAAGTGAAAGTATTTATTAGTAGGATAACCCCTTGAGACGAATCATCTCATTTTCGAGGGGTTCCTTAAAACAGTTAAACAGTAAATACAAAACACAAAATACATTCACACATTCCCCCCTTTACTGTCACTTAAACATAACATATAGCGAAGCATTTAACCCATCCATCCCTCACGGGAGCAGTGGGCAGCCAATCACAGCGCCCGGGGACCAACTCCAGATCTGAGCCAGTGCCTTGATCAAGGGCATTGACTGGAAACCTAATCTACATGTTACGGAGGAAACCCACGAAGACATGGGGAGAACATGCAAACTCCACCCGGGACGACCTGGATTCGAAACCTTCTTTCTGTGAGGCCACAGAGCTATCCACTGTACATGTAATACACTACCGTTTACAGTAGCAATAACGTTATATCCTTGTTCTTTACTAGCAAAGTGGACCACAATATGACATCGCGGTCAAATAAATACATAAATTAAATGAACTTTTGACAAGATTAATACACAAGATTTGCCAGTAATAAGTTACTTTATTTAACGTGGAAAAATACCGAGATGAGTCTTCTCTTGCGATTGCGGCAAAGCGGCCATTGAGCGGAAAGAGCGTTTTGATTGGTAGGAAATGGAGATGGGCGTTGCTGGGAGGAGGCGCTTTTTAGATAAGAAATGGATATGAGGTCTCTTTTGATTGGCAAATAATGGAAGGGAGCTTTGGCTTTGATTGGTAAGAAATGAAGATGAGAAAGTGGACGAATAAGGCATGGGTGGGGTCACCATGCCGACATGGAAGATATTTAAAACATCGGATCGGGATCGGGGGCCAAAAAATCAGATCAGGCCTAGAACTGGCCGTTAGGATAGGGAGTCTAATCTACCCAAATTGAAGGGATCCTCATCAACAACAAATATGATGGTGATACACGTGTTAAACTTTCAAATACTGATATCGGTGTTGGCCTTAAAAAAATCCATACATCTGTCGTGTGGAACTCGGTCTCATGGGAACACCCAGTCTCTCTTTCAGATAAGAAGGTTCCCTTTATACACAGTATAGTACATTCAGACAACAGAGAGCAGCTTCTTTGTTGTTTTGGAGGGAGCTATTTTCTTGACTCCTCCACTGTGAGTCATCCAGCTCAGCGTCTCACCTTGATATGTGCTCCGGCGTGTCAGCCAACCAAAGGCAAAGCCAACCACTCAATCATGGCTCCGGAAAATTAAAAAAAGCACACGGCCCGAGGGAACAGTGGCCGTCTCTCTCTCTCTCTCTCTCTCTCTCTCTGATAACGGCAGAGCCGGTGCGTGGTGGACAGCACAGGCAGCGGGGATATATCTTATAGTATTCCCAGGAACACTGGTGTCTTTGATGCACACATATTTTATCCTTTCATGTGCACTGTGAAATGATTTGTATGTGTGATACATCACAGATCCTTGCGGAGATGAATGCTGTCCATCACTGAGCTGCACTTTAAAGTTCTCCATTTCTATAAACACTGTACTGTGTGTGTTTTTATCCAGGTAGAGTTTTTAATGGACAATTTTCTTAAGGTTATTTTTTGGGGCATTTTTGCTTTTATTTGATGTGTGTGTAGGAGAAACTCACAATGGCAGGGCTATTCAATTGGGCCAGATTTTAAAACCACGAAATGAAGATGTGCCAGATATTTTCATCAGCCTATTTAAAATGTGTGTGTGTGTGTGTGTGTGTGTGTGTGTGTGTGTGTGTGTGTGAAAAATATACAGAAATTAGGGAAGCACCAAATCCAGGCTTCAGATCCGGCTGAATATTGGGCTTTTTGACGGGGTTCGGTTTCTGCCGAATTTTTTTCCCCCGAACCCTACGCTTGCACTCCGCGCGCTACGCTGGTCGACGTAATGACGGCGCCGCTGATTACGGGAAGGTGTTTATGTAGCTGGAGCCTTCAATGCAGCAGGCTGTGAGGAAGTGGAAATGGAACTGGTGAGCAGAAAAAGTGTTGTTTGGCAGTACTTTCAGTCAAAAGAAGGCCATTCAAGTCCAGCTACATGTTCAATCTGCAATGCTGATTAGTCTGGTGGTGGCGAGGACCCTAAACAATACACAACATCACCGCTGTTACAACATCTGGTATGAAACATCTGGAAGAATACGAGCTGAGCATGAAGGAATCTACAGACAGCAGCCAGAATGCAGCAACTTCAGGTACGGCAAAGGAAGGACAGTCACTGTTTACTTCATTAATGTGTTGACTGTGTTCATGGACTGAGGATGGGACGAGGATTCGGTATTCGGCCGAACCCCAAAAATCTGGATTCGGTGCATCCCTAACAGAAATAAAATGTAGCGCCAGGGAGTGCTGCCCTCTTCCTTTTGTCACCCGTTTTAACCGATTGGGCTGTTCAGACAGGATGTGTGGCACAGCTTTTGCTCACTATCTGCAGAGATATTTGGGCATCTGTGGGGTTTTTTTCCTCCGTGAGCGAATCTGGCAGGTAAATCTATTATAAACAATATAGAGTATATATTATATATGGGATGAATGATCTGATTCTGCTAGGCCACTTGCAGATTGCCTCTGGGCCAGTTGTAGTACCTAGGTAAGGACTACTAGCCAGTCAGAAGCAGAGTATGAGGGCGTGCCCTGACAGTACCTAGGTAAGGACTACTAGCCAGTCAGAAGCAGAGTATGAGGGCGTGTCCTGACAGTAGCTAGGTAAGGACTACTAGCCAGTCAGAAGCAGAGTATGAGGGCATGCCCTGACAGTACCTAGGTAAGGACTACTAGCCAGTCAGAAGCAGAGTATGAGGGCGTGCCCTGACAGTACCTAGGTAAGGACTACTAGCCAGTCAGAAGCAGAGTATGAGGGCGTGCCCTGACAGTACCTAGGTAAGGACTACTAGCCAGTCAGAAGCAGAGTATGAGGGCGTGCCATGCTAGCAGCTAGGTGAGCATTATAACGTGTGTTCCAAAGTGACCACGTTTGTCTCTGAAGTAAAGGCTGGACTACAATAGAGCTGTTTGGAGCAGTTGGTGAACAGTGTTTTCTGTTGGAGATGGTAAGTCCCTTTGGGGGGGACTTTGGGCTTTTTCACTTTGTAAACCTATAACATGCACAACAAAGATACACAATAAAGGAAAGGGAAAAAGCCAGAAAGCATAATATGAGCACTTTATCATTTGAGTAAATCACCCGTCAGCATGGTCATTTTGGCCTCATTTCTTAACCTGCCTTTTTCATGTCTTACTCAGGGATTATTTTTGTCGTCACCTCAGGGTGAGTGCTCCCGTAACAACACACATTTTGAACTGTCTAATGTGTTTATGTTTTTATGCCTCAACGAACTGCCACCCAAACTTCGGTATACTGTTGTCTGACCACTCAATAAAATGACAGTAAAGCTACTTTGACAGGTAAAGTTGAATGACACGAACCGGAAGAAGCATGACAAGTAAAATATTAAGATCACAGCTACAGTTTAGAGAGCTGCTGACCTGTTTTGCAAGAAGTAGTGTACAATTTAGTTTTGCTTTGTGACTTTTTCATTTACATCGGACTAAAACCCAGTTTATGTAATTTAAAATGTCTTTAAATCTGTGTCTGCAGAATGTTTTACGGGTGTAGAAGACACTGGGAAACATGCTGCTTTTATTTGAGAGAATCGAAGCACAGAGTCGCCGTCGAGGAGATTGAGTTCTTATTACCTGCGAGCTCTGTTACCTGAAGTGTTTTTCCTGAAACCTCCTCCTCCTCTGCCCTGGGTCACCTTTCTCTCCATCCCAGCTATGATTAAAGTTCAAAAAGGTTTAGAGGAGGATCCAAACCGCCAGACAGGAACAGAGCTTCAGGCGTGGAAATGAGCGGGGATAAATCCCAGTCAGCCGAGGTGACAGGAGACGCTGCCTTCTGGCTGCAGCGAAGGGTGGGAAATCATGAGGCATGGATGTTTTCGACTGAATATACATCATAACAGAAGTGTCTTATTACAAAGGCTCATCCAGACACGGCTGATAAGTCTTTGGCCAGCCTAACAGTGGGTTGTACAGATGCTATTGGAGTCCAGTGTCAACATACGGTAGAAGCAGTGAACGAGTGGCTGAAACATGTCCAAGACTACAAAAACGTGAACATATTCATTGTTTTACAGCTGCTCCCTTTCTAAAGACTTAATAGGGAAAGTCCTTTAGGGTCAGTGTGCGTCACGTAATCCTGCAGTAACGAGTGTGGCCACTACGGCAAAATGGCCTCATAGGACGTCACTGCAGAAGCCGGTGCTTTGGAATAGGGCTGCAACTAACGATGATTTTCATTGTCTGTTAATCTGTGGATTATTTTCTGGATGGATACATTCTAGTTCTAGTCTCTAAAATGTCAGAAAAGGGTAAAAAAAAATTGTTTCCCAAAAAGCCTTTTGAACACAGCTCGTACCTGCCGATCTCACGGAGTACTTCCTGTTCTCTGATTAAAACAGCACCAGAGCCCGTCTACGGAGAGCCTGTTCACTCCCTATTTAGCCCCATTGTACTGAATTTGGTTGCAGTTCCACCAGAGGTCCACTGGGGGTAACCGCGGGCGAGTGCAAAATGAATGGGACTCTATGGAGCTAGACGGCTAAATGTGTCTCTTTCGCCTGATTGTCGTTGAGAAATCTCAGATTTGATTGTAGTTTTTGCAAGTTCAACATGGATTATAGGTCAAAAGTTGAATGAACGAGTACTTGTGTCCTTTCGATTTCTTACAGGTTGAGTCGTTGTTGCCCATAACACGCTAGCATTCTGCTAATGAATGCTGATTGGTCAGTGAAGGACTGATTACAATCAACATCAGTGGAACTGCAACCAGTTCATGAAGCCGGAAGTTTCCCGAGAGTGGAAGTTCTCCCCTTATTAGACATTCTCTGACAGCAGCGACCTGTAAGACCAGCTGGCGGACACGTTACAGTGTAGTTCTCGAGCCAAACCGCCTCTGTCTGCCCTTTAATTGAAAGTTGCGTTACTGTTGTTAGAACATCAGCCAAAGCGAGACAGATACGATGATTAGGGAACTTTTCTGTGGCTTCAGCCTTTAGTGGACAAATGAGAACACCGCTGTTATGCTAATGACACGGCCTCTCTACAATCTGTCACCGCTTGATCCCCGCTTGTTCGGCTTCACCGCACGCCCTCGTGTCCTTCCATTATCGACCCTAATTAGTATACATTTATTTACATTTACATATATTTACATTCACATAACACAGATGCTCTTCGTGTCCACTGTCACTTGAAAAGAATTCGCCAGAATGAGCTTTAATAATGCATCACCAACACTATGAGTAATGCGGAGAAGTTACAGGGTGGCGAATATATAGCGACTAGGGACAGATTCATCAATAACAACAAGAGTTGGAGGAAGCGGTTTCTTTTGCTTAGTTTGTAATAGTTTAAAGTTATCCATGCTGTGGAAAGAAATATAGGGGGAAACACTGTATGGAAGACAATTAAAAATACATATTCTGAAATATATATATATATATATATATATATGTAACGATAAAGACCCAACTGGGCCTCCAAGCTGGATAAAAACTAAATAATGGCAGAGCTGCGACTACTTGCAGTTCAGCCATTGAACAAAAGATTTTAATGATGCACATTTATAAAAGTTTTGCTTATCAGCAAGGGCGTAACTTTAGGGGTTCAACATTGGGGCGGTTGAGATGTCCACTTCAGCGCAAAATAGAAATTTTGAGCATATCAAACACTTAATTTCCTGCATTCTAGTGGGTTTTTCTGCAACAATTTGTGCCTTTTCTGCATCAAGTTATGGTGCAAATGTCTTTATTTATGTAAAGGAAATAATAATAGTTTTTTTAGGGGGTTGCACTGGCCAGTTTTGATTATTGGTAAATTACGCCTATGCTTATCAGAAACCTTGAGTGAGCCACATCACATGTAAAGGATGAATCATTTTGACCCTCAACAGCCTGCAGAGTAAAGAGGATTCCTGCAAATGCATACCATATTTTAAAGTTTGAACTTCATTAGGGACAAAAGCTTCTTCTCTCCCCCGTTTTTCACTTGGCCACCTCAGCAGCATCTTCGGCTCCAAACTGTCTCTGATTATCTGTGGCCTCTTGTTCCAGACAGTAATACAATAACCCATTAGAAAGTCTGGCACTGGCTGTGCAAAGAGGACTTTAGCGTTGGCCAAAGTGCTCGGCTCCTGGCTGCCAGTGAAGTAATGTATCAGTCCAGATCAGGAGATTTTGACCTAGACTAACCATCTAAGGCAGGGGTCTTCAACGTTTTTTAGGCCAAGGACCCCTTAGCTGAAAAAGAGACAGAGCAGGGACCCCTACTACATATATTGTATCAAATTAAGTTGCATATTAAACTGGACCTACAATAACATGTAGGGCGGCCTAAAGCCTTTATACATACCTTTGTATAGTGCATACAATACTAAGATTTAAAAATAATAAAATGTTGGCATATTCATACATCATGTTTGAATGTTAAAATGTGGCACAGTAAAACCTTAAGCTTAACTGTATCTGTGGGTGGCCCCCTTATGGCTACCTTAGCTATAGGCCAGTATGCCTCTGAGAGAATTATCTTTACTAATAATATGTTGGATTCATGTTAATGTATATTTTCAGACTTTTCTTGAATTTTTGCGGCCCCCCTGCAGCAAATCTGAGGACCCCCTGGGGGTCCTGGACCCCCTGTCTCTGATCTAAGGTCTAAGGGCATATTTTTCAATCTGGATCTACAAAAATCCAATCCACAGATTCTGTTTGGGTCTGGTTATAACTGATATAACCTGCTGGTATTTGATACAGTATGTGTTGTACAGCTGTGTTTCTCATGACGTGAAAATGAAACTAACAACCCACATTAACCAGATTTCAACTTGACCACCACGAAATGTAATTCTGTGTCTCAGCACGTTGAGGTTTTCATACGACAAAACTCCAATCTTCATTTACTTTGATGACACAGAAACACAAATATACCTTCCTCTTCTTTTTGCTTCTGCAGACCCAGCTGAATATTCTCCTGGAGAAGCTCCGCAGCACGGTCAGTGTTTCCTCTACTCTCTCTTTACTCACTGATGGTTTGATGTTACAGCTGCAGTAAAGCACAGCTCTGTATTGGGAGAGAAAAACACCTAGAGTTTCTGTCCCCCCCCCGAGACGCAGAGATCATCATGTCCTGAGTCAGAATGTAATGGATGTGATGGATGTCTGATTCGGTGTGTGGTTCCTGCTGTTGCTGTACTGATTGCCGTTTTCTCTCTGCCACTCTTCGTGTCTGTGCACTCTTTGTTTCTCTCCCCATGTGTCCCTCCTGCGCTCCGGCAGGGCTCCAGCTTCATCCGCTGCATTAAACCAAACCTGAAGATGATCAGCCACCAGTTTGAAGGCGCTCAGATTCTCTCCCAGCTGCAGTGCTCCGGTCAGTGGGATTTTTTAAAACCTAGACGAGACTTTGAAGGCTACATTTACGTTGCTGCTTTTGTTTGTTTTGAGCCAAAAGCGAGCTCGGTGCACACAAGTGTTAGTATGATTTGTGATGCTCTAAGTGGGATATGGAAATGCACTTTCACGTTCCTCAAAAAACTGAAATAACAAGCAATCTCTTCTGCAAGCACTAATTACCTTGAGTCAGCACTAAAAAGATGGTCAAACTAGCCTAGAAATCTAGACCACCCTAGCAGCAGCAAATGTAATTTGCAGCCAGGGTCGTCCAGCAACTCTCCGTTGGCTTGCGAGCTGGAAAAACCAAACTCTGGTCAGGCCAATCACATTGTGTATAGAGTCAGTGGGCGGGCTTATGGCTGCTGCTGGCGAACGGCGGTCTTTGGAATCGGCTTTGAAAGAACGGCACTGAAGTCATTCTTAAAAAAGGAAGATGTGTTTGGTGTT
>NC_135872.1:2517827-2637827 GCF_031162955.1 Sander vitreus | reverse complement strand
AATAACAACTTCTGGCCCGTCACGTGATGCCATCTGGCCCAAAAATGATTTTTCCCATAGATGTCTGTAAATCAGTGAATACATTTTTTTGGAGCGTCACAACCCCTACGAAATGACTCGTTTCACTGTCAGAATTTGATCTATTCGGTTCGATAACATTTGGAAAGTCTAGATGAGCCGCACGATTAAATCATTTAATCTCCAATCAAGTTAGCGGAGCGCTACACCGGAAGTAGCCGACTCGGCGCTCTATAGAAGCTGCGCCGATCACCCGGGTCATTTTATGCGCAAAAGTTGAACTTTCAAGAAATGAATGAGGCTCCGCTTTGAACGCCGTATCCAGTAAGTGCATATAAGTGCATGGGAGACACAGACGTTAAGAAAATAATTATTAGGGTTGTATTCAACTAAACAAATCTTGGTCGACTGAAATTACACCTACTCTTTAACCAATCGATTGGTCGATAGGGAAAAAACATCTGCACGTTATCTCTATATTAATGCTGCGTCCCAGACACAATTTTTAGCCCGTAAGTTACGACTTCCACTCACGACTCACGATTTGGTAGCGTTCCAGGCAAAGTCATGTCAACGTTAGCTAGTGGCTACCTAACGTTGACGTTAGCTAGCGCTAGCTGATACTAGCTATTTCTAGTCGCTGACATATTTTGGGCTTCATTTAATAAACATAACCTGTAGTAGTACACAATCGTATGTGTATTGTTTTGATTACAATGTGCGGAATTACTTTACGTTGCCTATTTATGTCTATTTATTTCTATTTCTCACCGTTAATCACCAGCGTCTGTACAGCATCAACAGGGGTCGCCATTGTTGTTTATGTGTGTGTGACATCAAAAACTGTAACTGGGAGTACAACGATCTGGTACCAGTTCACGGGTAGTAAGATACGGGTTTGACTGCTGTTCCAAGGCACTTTCACGAGTGGACGGTTGTGAAAAGACGAGTTACGGGTTGCCTAGAACGCAGCATAACTAAATTGTCCACAGTGGGCTCTATGTTGTCAGAAATCAAACTTGGTAAAGACCTTCGCCAGCCGAACTAGGCTACTTCCGGTTTAGCGCTCAGCTAACTTGAATGGGGAATGAATGTTTAATCGTGCTCTAGACTTTCCAAATGCTATTGGACCGAATGGGTCAAATTATGAAAGTCATTCCACAGGGGTTGTGACGCAAAAAAAAAAAAAAAAAAATGTCTCCAGTGATTTACAGACATGTCTTTCGCCATGTTAGTCTTTTGGGGAAAAGTCTGTTTGGGCCCCAGGGCATCACGTGACGAGCCGGGAGCTGCTATTTTCAATTTGCTTCAAATCTTGGGGCACTTCCTGGGGTCCGATTATCTCCTCGTTGTTGGCAGTTGAGAAAAAAAAATTATGTGAACTTCTTACACTATTAAAGCAGCAGCAGCCGACTCTCAAGGTTTGGAAGTCAGAGGTTTCCACAGCACACTGATCACGACACAACAAACATCAGCCGCGCTGTCTCAGAGCTGCTCTCTGCAGACTTGTAAATCAAGAGTAGTAAGTGTTAGAAGGCATTCAGCAGCACTGGTGTGAACTGTGACCTTGTTTTTTAAGATGCATGAATGGCGAAGAGAAGAAACTGAATAGGTCAAATAAATATTTACACTCGCTTTATGAAATGGATTGTCACGGACTACAGATATGAATCTGTATTACTGTAATGGTAGTATATGAAAAATGAAAAACATCTGTACTGTGTAGGAACGGAGTTTGGCAATATGATGCTAAACATTGAGGAAACCACCAGCTTGTATTTATCCTAACAATTGCAATTAGCCACAGTGAGTGCAGGGACATTCGTAGAGCCTTGACTTTGCTTTGCTGTGAGGCATTTGCTTTTTACAAAGTCAGCAAACACTGTTTCCATTGAAATGCTTCCACACATTACTTTCTCAGTCTTACCTGGCTTTCAAAGACTTCATCAGTGTGGTGTTGCATTGGTCATCAGTCAGTGTTTCTCAGCTCGTAGAAGACAAACAACTTTTTGCACTTTTGTGTCTGACCGTGTGTCTCTCGCCTCTGGTTCAGTTCAAAGAGTTTGACCAGATCATGAAGTCGGACCCGGACCACCTGGCAGAGCTGGTGAAGAAGGTCAACAAGTGGCTCATCCACAGCCGCTGGAAGAAGGTCCAGTGGTGCGCTCTGTCCGTCATCAAACGTAAGCAGACCAAATACCATCAAGCTCACATAACAACGCCTCAGCTAATGTTGTGTTAATACAGCAGCTGGGTGAATGAATTTGTTATTATTTATATATATATATATATATATATATATATATATATATATATATATATATATATATATATATATTAATATTAACCTGAGGCACAATAACAGCAAACAAACAAAACGGCAACCTCACAGCAAGCTGCCAAGTCTCATGCTACGTTTGCACGTGGCCGGCTATTTTCATAAACGGACATTTACACCTCTCCGTTTTTTCAAAAATAACATCGTGCACAGCTGTCAGTTTTCAGAAAGGTGTTCGTCTACACGTACTCGTGTATATATGCCGTCAATGCCGTCGAGAGCACGCCAAACCTGGAGGTGGCGGTGTAACTAGAAGCTCAAGCCCACGTTAGCCAATCAGAATCCTGAAAATAGCAACAACAGCAACGAATCACTTCCTCTCTCTTCTCTTCCTCACTTCCTCGGCTGCCTAAACCTCCGTTTGTCTCAGTTTACATGCAAACGACGATTTCCAAAATCTCCACTCTGGCCGGAGTTTTTAGAAAGACTCGTTTTCAGAGGCCAATTCTCCGTTTGCGTGTAAACGAAGAGCACAAACGAAGGGAAATGTCTAAGCAGACACCAAACTGTATTCATTTTTGGAACAGGGCCCAGTGAAAAGGGAGAAAGGAAGCCTTTTTCACAGTTAGTAAGTTAAAAAAAAAACAACAGATGTATAATATTTATAGGAATAGCTTCATCTGTGAAGTTCCTTTCTCAGGGTTATAAAATAGACATATGAACATTCATTCACTTATTCAACCTTTATTTATACTCGGGAGATCATTGAGGGTGAACATTGTCTGCACACACTGCCATGACACACAGCTGGATTTAAATCAGCAAAATAGATCTTTAACAGATTTGAGATTATAAGTTTAATTGAAGAGTAAGGCCCCCAACATTACGTAGAACTCTCAGTGCGAGCTCACCAAGTCATATTAACGCAGTTGTGTTGTATCAGCCTGGACCTGGGTCACTTTACGAGTAAGGCAGACGGTTCGGCAAAAACATAGGTCTTTCCATTCATTTTGAATGGGGGTAGTGCGTCTAGGCTGTGGCGGGGTTTGCCTGCAGGCTAGGCACTCAAAAAAAACGCAGCCGGTCTACGGCAAAAAGTTGAGACCATCTCAACTTTTGGAGGAACCCAAACCGTCACGCTGTGGTGGCCAATCATGTAACCAGAAATAAGACTTGTCAGTGTGTTTTGAGCCGGTGTGAGAGTCCTGTACAGGAAACAGGAAACATCACTGCCTCTATCTCTGCAACAAGAAAGTTTTAAAACACCAAACACAAGCTCTGAACTGCCCGGGAGTTTGTGTAACAGCTGAATGTTTCCTGCAACAACAAAGCACTCGCTATGTCTCGCTCGTCTCTTTTCGTTGTCTCTCTCTCCTGTGAAATGAAGCTGCCTTCAAGTGCGCTCGGAAATGTTCTGGCTATATATATATATATATATATATACATATATATATATATATATATATATATATATATATATAAATGATCTGGTGGAAAACAGTAACTGTGAAATATAAAGTCTACTTGTGCTTTGTTGGGGGGGGTTAAGAACACAACAAGATGTCACACAAATGGGTTGTTTCATTGTCTGGCTCTACATGTGTATTTTCTCTCTTTCTCTTTAGGTCAGGTTTAAATGCAGGACTTTTACTTGTAGTGGAGTGTTTTCACAGTGAGGCATTAGTACCTTGACTGCTGTAAAGACTCTGAATACTTCTTCCACCGCTCTATATATCTCTCTTGTTTCTTTCTCATCATGTCACTCTATCTCTGCGTCCCACTCTTTGTTCTCTTTATCGATCAAATCGAAGTTGAGCTTCATTGGCTGGAACTGAACACAGGCAAGTGTTGCCGAAGCATATCATCATATCGTATTAAAGATGAATACATGTGTCCAATCCACAAGGCGTATAATGAAGAAAACTTAGAAAACTAGACTTTTTCAGTGTTCAGTAAATGCAAAGTTAATTAATTCAGTCTGTTATTTATGGCCCAGACGTTAAATATTCTGAGGCCATAACCAGATGAAATGAATTTTGCAGAAAGTAGCGATGTTATCGATCTCCGTCTCTACTCATCTTTCACCCTCCATCTCTCCGGCTCTCCTTTTTTTTTTTTTATATCTCTCTAATTATCTCACTTCAGTGAAAAAGTGCTACATGCTTTCTTCAGAAAAAGAAAGCATGTTGCCAAAGACGGGATGAAATTGAATCACCGATAATGGCGTTTAAATTCTGCAGACGTAACATAATTTCAACTGTATTAGTGTATGAAAGCTATTACAAATTACATCAGTGTACAAGAATGCAGAACATCAAGCAGGATGACAGGACATTTTTTAATATGACACTTCTTGTTCCTCCTTTACTTGGAGACAAAAGTCTAATATTTACATTAAAATACACAGATCAGTACACTTGCCTTCCACAGGTGGTCAGATTCATAGTTTTCTATTAAGTCCGGCATCATACTCAGCCTTGAGTATGATTGAGCCTTAGTGAGTCGGCTAAGTGGCGTGAACAAATACAGATGTGTATACCAGGCTCTTGTTTGCCTGAAAAAAGGAACATCATCTAATCTTGTTGGGCGCCTTCTTCTATAGGAGAACCAAACTAGATAATTTTTTCTTTTCAAACAACAAAACATACTGAAAAACTAGGGATGCACCCAATCCAGGATTTGGCTTCGGATTCGGCCGAATATTTGGGGTTTTTGACAGGGGTTTCTGCCGAACCTTGGAATTTTTTTACACGGAACCGAACCCTACGCTTGCACTACGGCGCCACGCTGGTCGACGTAATGACGCCTCCGTTGATTACGGGAAGGTGTTTACGTAGGGCTTGGCTTTATAGATGTCTTTGGTCACGTTTAAAAGTACATCCCACGTTATAACATTATAGATATGAAAGAAAATGCGGAAAAGCAAAACTACTGTATTCTTTGATCACATAGTTCAAGCTTTTTCCCATGTTAGACTGTTTATCCAAAGTTTCTGTACAGCTGCTTGCGTTTAGACAACATAGGTAGGTAAGTTAGTCCACCATCACCGTAGTCCAAAGTTAAAAGGTAGAGAAACGCGTTCAGTATCAGTTCCTAAACACCTATCGTATCGGCATTGATATTGAAATATTTACTGACCAAACAAGCTGCTGCCTATGGGCTCATGACCTAAAAGATAGATGTTAAAGTCCTGTAGAAACTGACCATTGGGGCTTTTGGGGGCGTTGGGGAATGTGATCTCTCTAGTAGGGAAGGAAACAGAGCCAGTGCTGCGGAGTTTACCAGGGTTAGAGAAGGGCTGCACAATTATTTGTAATTTTATATCGAAATCGCAATATGGACTAGTGCAATATCCAAATCGCAATATCAGGCCACTGTCTGGACTATTTTTGTCAAAACAAGAGGGTCCCCGGGCGCCTGGGTAGCTGGGAGCGTGTGCCCTATGTACAGGGGCTCAGTCCTTGCCGCAGCGGCCGCAGGTTCTATTCCGACCTGCGGCCCTTTGCTGCATGCCAATCCCCCTCTCTCTTCCCCCTTTCATGTCTAAACTGTCCTAACAAATAAAGGCATAAAATGCCCCAAAAAAACAATCCCAAAAAAACGAAAAAAAAGAAGTCAGCTGGTGGAGTCTCCAGAGGCTGGTTTTAGAACGTAAGAGACGTCTCCTGTTTCAACAGCCAATAGAGAAGTCAGCTGGTGGAGTCTCCAGAGGCTGGTTTTAGAACGTGAGACGTCTCCTGTTTCTACAGCCAATAAGAGAAGTCAGCTGGTGGAGTCTCCAGAGGCTGGTTTTAGAACGTAAGAGACGTCTCCTGTTTCAACGGCCAATACAGAAGTCAGCTGGTGGAGTCTCCAGAGGCTGGTTTTAGAATGTAAGAGACGTCTCCTGTTTCAACGGCCAATAGAGAAGTCAGCTGGTGGAGTCTCCAGAGGCTGGTTTTAGAACGTAAGAGACGTCTCCTGTTTCAACAGCCAATAGAGAAGTCAGCTGGTGGAGTCTCCAGAGGCTGGTTTTAGAACGTAAGAGGCGTCTCCTGTTTCAACAGCCAATAGAGAAGTCAGCTGGTGGAGTCTCCAGAGGCTGGTTTTAGAACGTAAGAGACGTCTCCTGTTTCAACGGCCAATAGAGAAGTCAGCTGGTGGAGTCTCCAGAGGCTGGTTTTAGAACGTAAGAGACGTCTCCTGTTTCAACGGCCAATACAGAAGTCAGCTGGTGGAGTCAGCTACAATAAAATGATCCATAATCCTTTTTATTTCTGTTATAAGTTGTTAACGGAGGCTCAATGTGCTAGAGAGTGACTGAAGAGAGGGAGCACCTAGGACAAAGCGTGAATCAGAGAAATAAAACCTGTTTTTTGCCGATTCATCATTAGAAATGTAACTGTAGCAATTATCTCACTATCACTAACGCTATCCACATGCATATTTAGACGCAACAAATGATATATTTAGCTACAAAAAGCCTAAAAGTCGGAAGTTAGGACAGAAGCACAAATAGTCGTTGCTATGGAGATGATTCACCATCTCGTGTCGTCTCATTGGTGGGAACTGGCGCTGCAGAACGACGCGTTGCAAGTAGTTGCAAGTTTCAACTCGTCGCGAAATCTTTGGTCTGAACTGGGCTTAACCCTCAGAGAGAGAGGCTCTGGTAAACCGTGACTCCGGAATGAAAGGCAGAAGCAGGAATTACCTCTGGACCTCTGTCAAGTCCAACACCATGATTGCCTTTCAGGAGAGACTGTCTGGAAACGTGGTGCTATCCCCGTCTTTAAACATTTAGCCTCTGACAGCTAGAGCAGCTAAAAGCACATTACATTTCTGACATGGTCGCACAACACGTAGTACAAACTAATTCTTTAACCCTGCACTCACAGCACATCAGTCAAACTCAAGGCCGGCCCTTCACATATGTTGATCCGACCCGCATATCACTTTAGGTAAACAATACGTTTTGGCCCGCCTAGTTGTGCGCCGAACCAAAAAGACGATAAACTTTTCAGACTGCAATTACGCGAGACTCTTGAATTTTGGCAGATTTGCTGACTGAAATTGCTGAAATTCCCCCAGAAGCAGAGAGTTTTCATATTCAGCCTGAGAAACAGGTTGCTGTGAGTCGGCTGTGTGGCAGCCTACTTTTAAAAATGTAATCATTGTTTTTGCTTGATTTGCTAAACTCTATGATGGCTAAGGAACTTTTTTGCTGAATTTTTTAAGGCTTTATGTTTGTAAACTTACCGACCTTTTTTGACGCTTTTTTCTATGATGGCTAAGTTACTCTTTGGGGGCTTTATGTCGACTAAACTATAAGTGAGAAGGCTATAGGAGACACGCAGTAATACAGCCAAAGATTTTTGACTTTCTCGATTAAATCAAAGCATTATCAGCAAACTAAACATGTCTGGCCCTTGATGTGATTCTCATTTTCCAGTGTGGCCCTTAGTGAAATGAATTTGTTATCAAGACGTTGACCGTCTTTTCCTTTTCTTCCGTTTCGTTCTGTCTGTCTTGCAGTGAAGAACAAGATTTTGTACCGGACCAGCGCCTGCATCCAGATGCAGAAGACGGTTCGGATGTGGCTCTGCAGGAAGAAGCACAAGCCTCGGTGGGTGTCCCCTCCTCCTCTTCCTCTTCCTCCTCCTCCTCCTCTTTCTTCTTCATCCCTCTCTGTCTTTCCCCCTTCCTCATCCCCTTCCTCACTTGTCCACTTCCTCTTTTACTTTCCATCCTTTCCTCAGTCCTCTCCTCTGCCCCCTCCCCCCCTTTTCTACCCACCATATTCCCTCTTGTCTCCATATTTCACTTCATCCTTTCTTCTCTGCTTCCTTTCTGTCCTCCTCTTTATGGTCTTCCTCTGCCTCTTTTTTCTTGTCCCCTCCTTTTCATCTCCCTCTTCCTCCCTTCTGTGCTTCATATTTCCAGCCCCTGCATCCTTGCAATCTTTCTTTTCTTTACTCAGTCTTTCTCCTCCATCTTCCTCTCTGCTATCTTTTTTTTTCTTCCTTCTCTTCCCTTTACCTGCTCTCCTCCCTACCCTTCCTCCCTCCTTGCTGTCCGACTTGTCGACCTCCTATTTTACTTTCCATCCTTCCCTTTGTCCTGTTATTTATTTATTTTTTACATATTTTTTTCGTCCTCTCTTCATTCTCTTTTTTGTCCTCTCCTTTCCCTTCTACACATTGATTTTCTTCACTCCACATTTGCTTTTTCCCCTTCCTCCTCTCATCCCCTTTTCTCTCGTCCATCTTTACGCCTTCCCTTTTCTTCAAACTACTTTTTCAACCTCACATTCTCTGCTTGCAGCTCTCTCCTTTTTTCCGCCTTCTGTCTCACCTCCCATCCTCCCCTTTTCTCCGCCTTTCTTCCTTTGCATATTTCTGCCCTCCTCACCTCCGTTTCATCCTTCCTTCCCCTCTCTGTTTATCTCCTTCTTGCGCTCTTCCCGCCTCTCCTCCTCCGATTCCTCTACGCTCCCTCGTCCTCATCTCCTCATCCTTTTCTTCCTTATTATCTGCCACTTTCACAGCTCAGCAGTGACAGTCTGCCTGACGCACGCATGCACACACACACACACACACAGACACACACACACACACACACACACACACACACACACACACACACACACACACACACACACACACACACACACACACACACACACACACATACACACATACACATACACAATGACACTAAACAGAATAGACTGAAAGGGGGAGGCAGGTGGGAGGAAAGATTTTTTTTCCCTCTGCAGGGGCATTTAGTCTGATCTGGCAACCCGCTGGCCCGTGCTAACAGACTGTGTGTTTGTGTGTGCTGGGTTAGAGTGAGTGTGAGGAGTATTAATGACTGGGGCGGAGATTTAGTTAAACAAGTATTTTTCTGCTCATTTCCTGTTTGTCACTCACGTGACAAACAGGAAATGAGCAGAAAAATAACACGCAGCAAACAGATGTGGGACAAATCACATAAATCAAGTCCAAAGTCCAGACCAACAAGTCCCAAGTAGAGTCCAGGTCCTTGAGTCCAGGCAAGGCATTATACACCCTACATTCATGGGCTTCATGTTTTGCATATTGACTTTTTTTCAAGTATCACAGTTGTCAAGAAAATGAAGAATAGATTTGCTGTGTTTTTTGTAGTCTCGCATTGCCAGACCTTCCTCCACAGCACTGCGGAGGAGGGTCTGGCTAGTCCCCACAGCATAAGGTGCTATGGTTTATCGGCATTTCTTTAAACCAATCACAGTCGTCTTGGGTGGCGCTAAGTGCCAGACAGAGCCACGGTGCCTCTGCTAAATAGCCTCGGGAAGGTTTTGGTGGAACGTGTGTACGTTCAAAAGTAGTTTTAGTCGTCAACAGAAAACTCAGATTGGACAGATAGTCTAGCTAGCTGTCTGGATTTACCCTGCAGAGATCTGAGGAGCAGTTAACCACAGTCCTCACAAATCCACCGAAGGTTAGAACGGCGGAATTGACCAACTGCCACTTTGCTCGTTTTCAAGCCATGATGATACCCAGGGCTCGGTTTACACCTATCACCATTTCTAGCCACTGGGGGACCATAGACAGGCTGGGGGAACTCATATTAATGTTAAAAAAACCTCATAAAGTGAAATTGTCATGCCATGGGACATGCCAAACTCAGCCTCTGCTGCCTTACTTTTTTAAATATCCATTACCCCAACTTTATGGAACATCAAACATTTTGAATGTAAAAGCTCAAAGCCAAACTTTGATGCTGTTTTTACTTAACTTCTGGTGTGTATGTGTTTCAGGATCGACGGGTTGGTGAAGGTGCGTAACCTGAAGACGAGGATGGACCGCTTCACCGAGGTGGTGGCCGGGCTGAAGGAGGGCAAACAGGAGATGAGCAAGCAGACCCAGGATCTGGAGAACGCCATCGACTCCCTGGTGGCCAAAATCAAGGTGGGCGAGACGGACAGATTGACCTAAAAACATCATCTGGCTGCCCGCGCGTGTGTGCTACTATTCAGCCATGAATTAGGGCTGTGAAATTCATCGGTATCTGAATCGCGGTTACGATTTTGGCTCCTAATGATCACGAAAAACAGAGTAATCGAGACAAACCATTGTTTTGCAAGTAAACTCTTATTTTGTCTTGTGTTCCTTTATTCGGATCCCCATTAGCTGCTAACAATGTAGCAGCTACTCTTCCTCGGGTCCGCATACAACAATCACAACATATACATAAAAATACCAAACATCTTATGGTACATTAACATGTTATTAACTGTGATTGCACTTCTTCTTCTTCTCTTTGTTCTTACTGTTGATTTGTTTAACTGGTTTACTGTTTTTGAAGTTCAGTAATTGCAACATCTTTCCAAAAGTCAGTGATTAATCGCGTTAAACAATCGTGATTTCAACGGTCACCCAAAATAATCGTGATTGTGGCATTGTCACACCGGGCCTGCTGGGCTGTATTACATGGAGCTTGAAGATGTAAAGAAAAAAATAAAAACGGGAGAATATATAACAGCCGACAACATATGTGTCGGCTTTGTCGAGTGCATTAAAGGACAATTCCGGCGGAAAACGAACCTAGGGGTTAATAACAGATGTGTACCCACTCTGTCGCTCTCTGGGACGTGTTTTCATGCTAATCGAATGTGTTTGGAGCTTGAAACAGACAGTTTATTAAAAAGATAGAAGACAGTGGCGTTCTCATATACAGGCGGCCGCCTAAACTATCTTTTTAATAAACTGTCTGTACACTTTCAAAGTTCTCAATGCTTCGGTTAACATGTAGGGACCCTCATTATGCTACCGTGGAAGTGTGGTGATATTTTGAGCCTTTTCAGTGGTATAAATAGCGATTTGTTTTTACTTTCCCTGTGCCCCGAATACTAGCGTTGTAAGCTAATCAGCGGTCCGCGCTAGCTTGTTCCAAGCTACAAACACATTTGATTAGCATGAAAACACGTCCCAGAGAGCAACAGAGTGGGTACACATCTGTTATTAACCCCTAGGTTCGTTTTGCGCCGGAATTGTCCTTTAAGTGCGGGGACTTGGACGATGAACAGACACATGGCAGAAAAGATGATAGTCAGCCTTCAACGTCCTCTTTTGTTACTTCTCCAAGCATACCCCTTCTAAACTGATTTCTGTAGTTCAAACAACTCTGTATTGTATTTGAGAACGTCAGTTATAACGGCCCACGTATTAAAAGATTTTCAGGTTTAATTAGGGCTCGGGCTCTTAATTACAGTTACTGTGTCGGGCTGGGCCGGGCTCGGACTCGGGTTGGGTCAGGCTTGATTTTTTTTGGGCCCGATCTAAGCTTTAACATAAAGCCTAAATTCCTCCATAAAACCTCATCTGGCTGGCTATGTGTGTGCTATTAGTCAGCCGTGAATTATACATAAAGCTTAAATACCTCCATATATCCCTCAGTGGAAGCTCTTTGTTGCGCTGTCTGCTCTGATAGACACATACATGTGAAGAGTTTTGTTTCTAAAATAGATTTTGAGTGTTTTGACAAAAAGTGCCACCTACTCTCGGTGAATGATGGACAGCATGAAATTGAACCACACGCCGGTGCAGTTGGACAGACCGCTGGAGCCTTAAGGCCCCGCTTGACGAAATCAAAACAGGTTTGAGCCCCAGGAATGTTTTTATAAATATTAAATGATAAAGTCCAGGTTGAAATGTTTTCCAATTTATATGCGGCATATAGAGCTTCTCATGTGGATGGATGAAGAGATGGAAGAGATTTTTTTTAATCTATTTATTTATTTATTTATTACATGGACAGTGCATATTAATAAACATTTCCGTCAATATGCCAGAGTTAGCCAGAAGGCTATTTTTCATCTGCAGTCCCTAGACAGATGGTAAAAGTCACCCTAAAAGAAAGTAAAATTAGTAGTATTAAGCTAAAATGTACAATAGAAACATAGCAGACCAACAATCAGACAAAGACATGAACACATGCACACTCACACAAGGCAAGAAGCCAGCAGGGGGCAGCGAGAGCAGGTCAAAAAGTTAATGCTAACGTTGACAGCTCTGATTATCACTGAGCCATTTCTTTAACTGGATCTTGAATGTACTATATGTGTTTACATTCCTGATGGTTATGGGGGTGAGGTTCCACTCAGTAGCTGCTCGAACAGAAAAAGCAGTTTGTCCAAATACACTTTTCCTAAATGGAATGATACAATCTCCCCTCGCTGCACCTCTGGGTCTGCTGTGATCAGCTGTTCGGATGTTGACAAACTGGTGGAGAGGAGGGGATGATAAACCGTGAATAATTTTATAGACAAGACATCGATTTGAATATTTGACGATGTTTTCCCAGTTGAGTAATCTGTGTTTTTGTAATATTGAACAATGATGAAAAATGCTTGGTTTCTTGTCCAGGATGATGAGGGTATGATTCTGAGATCTTTACCCGAACGGATGGATTGAGACTCTGGACTCCTCGTTGTCATAATTAGGCCCCAAGCACGAAACTGCCAGGGTCCAACGGTGGCTGGCACTCAATATGCGCGGAACCTTTTGTTTTTGTAGGGATTATTATTATTATTATTTTCTGCTGCAAAATCGCATTTTTAAGGGGCTTGAATTGCTGGAAAGCTCACAAAAATGTGCACACATGTCAGAACTGGTGAAAACTGCAAAGTTCTAGCCTGACAAGCCAGACCCACATCCAGATGTTGGGTCTGGGAACTCCCCATTGGCAGAGCTCAATCCGAGGGGCGGGATAAACGGTGGTCTTTTAAATTCCCTCTGCACGTTTGTTTTCAAGTAGCAGGGAATTCACGCGGAACCGTCGCAATTCTGCCGTCATTATGTTAAGCCCGCCCACCGACTCTATACACGATGTGATTGGCCTGACCAGAGTTTGGTTTTTCCAGCTCGCAAGCCAACGGAGAGTTGCTGGACGACCCTGGCTGCAGATTACATTTGCTGCCACTAGGGTGGTCTAGATTTCTAGGCTATATCTTGGCAACAGTTCTGAATTCTGAATTAGACGAAACTCGGCAGAGTTGATCCCCGTGCTCCACTGAGGGCTGTGTGCAAAATTTGAAGTAAATCGCCCAGGCATCCCACCAGCACCCCCAACGCGCTGGGAGGGGCGAGGGCCCATTCATCGCTGCTTGCAGCTTTAATGGTATTTGCTGTTGAACCAGATTCAATCGTGTCCTTCTCTCTGACTTTAAGGCTGCCCTGCTTTTACATAATCTTCCCTATGAATGTCATGAATCTTTAATGCACTATAGTGGTTTAATTTTCATAATTTAGCAACGCTGTCTTCTTTTTCTACCCCCTCCTGCTTTTCTTACCTCATTGAGGTTTGAGTGTGGCAGTAATTGTCGGGATTAGGAGGACAAACTCTGGTCCGACGGACTCAGCAGTGAGGCGGCGTCATGCAGCTTTGTTGGAGAGCAACTAGCTGTTGGAAGAAAAAGGCTGCCGTGACAGCAGATGCGTATGAATATTCATCTGCTGCGAGATAGCAACACATTTCCCTCCTCAGGTTTTTTTACACCTGCCGCCCCGGCAGCTTCTGATGACACCTGAACATACAGCGACAGCGACCTGTGAGATTCCTGATGCTCTCAACGGGGATTTAGACGTTATATTCTGGCGCTTTAGTATCTGTCTACAGCTCTGATATCCCATCCAATCACAGTCAAGAACATCCTCAAAGATGTTTGTATTTTAAGCCGTGATTATAGATGCTGACGGCTTTACTTTGAAGGGGTATGTACAGGAAATAGACTTCCTGGAAAAGATTTCCGTGTGCCTGCCTTGGATGTATAATAAGACCTGGATGCGATATTATGAATCCCATTATGGCCACACCAAGACCCGCCCTTCAATAGCATTTATTGGCCAGGCGTCCATGCTTACGCTAGGTAACGGAACCCCATTTGTTCAGGTTCTATCCCCTGACCAATCGGCTATCCTAACCTTAACCACTCAAGGTCAAATGCCTAACCCCAACCAATCGACCACTATGGCCACGCCAATGGGTCTTGGTGTGGCCATAGTGGGATTCGTAATTTTGTGACCTGGATACAGCGTTCATGCACAGTCCCATTTATTCCTGGGAGAGTTGCTCAAGTTCAACTTTGGTGTATAAAATGCCCCCGATGATCGGTGCTGCTTCCGCACTTTGCGGCCCATAGAGCAGGCGCACTAGAGACCACTGCCGGCCGAGCTGGTTACTTCCTGTTTAGAGCTCCGGCGGAACTTCCAAGCCACTGGAACAATCCCTGAAATGAAACGTTGTTGATATAGACTCTTCAAACTCTGATTTTGTGTCCGTCAGAGCACCATGATGACCCGCATCGATATCGACCACGAGTACCGGGCGCTGGTGACGCGGTCGGAGCAGCTGCTGACCGCCATGCAGAACAAGAAGAAGGAGGAGGAGGAGAGAGAGAGGCTGCGGCGCATCCAGGAGGAGATGGAGAGAGAGAAGAAGAGGAGGGAGGAGGAGGAGCAGCGCCGGCTGCAGGAGGAGGACGACAGGCGGCTGTAAGTGGGAGGAGTGGGACGGGGGTCAGGGTGGGGCGGGGTTCAGGGTGGGACGAGGGTCAGGTGCTACCCTTTTTGAAATGTGCATACCTTTACTTCTTTAATTACAAAAATAACCCTTACCAAAGTGTTTTTAATCTATCGTTTTTAATATAAGCAACCAAACAACCCTGTAACAGAAAGCATTGTCAAAAACTTTGATCGGCAGAAAATGAATCGCCTAAAACATTGACAATCGACTGATCATTTGAGTCAAGTGCATATGCCACTTTTCTCTGTTTAATAAGATTGTAAATTGATAATCAAATGGTGACAAATTGTGATTGGCTCTATAAAGAATGTATTAAGTCAACAGGTAAACGCGGAGGACGTTTGGAGTTTGGATTCGTCAAATCGTCATTGATCCAAAAACATTTGCAGATCAATCAATCGACCAAGTCATTTTTCCATCATTTCCTTAAAGCTTTAGTGCGTAACTTTTTGATATTAATAAACGTCCGTTACATTCAAGCCATTGCCAAATGAGTTGCTACAAAGCTAATTAAGACTATCGGCTCCACACAACTCAGTTTCTCAGTATGACTATGTTCAGAAGATTGTGGCGTCCGGTGACTTTCCCGCACAGAAACTCGAGTGAAGATAATGACCTCTTCTGAAGAGTCCATCATGTTGTTTTAATATGGGCGACAGAAACTATAGCTTTAATTAAATAATGTATTCATGTACCATCTTTAAGCTACTGACCAACGTTGATACAAAATAATACACTACCTGTTAATAATTTTGAACTCATGCGTTTCAACCTCCCTCCTTTTTACTGTACCTTTCCAGATTTGCTCTTCTGTATTTTTATTGTGACACACGCATTAAGAGGCACTTGTTAAAAGCTGGCGTGTTTCGACCTCTTCTCAGTGGAAAATGCTGCAGTGGACGGATACACTCACTGTCCACTCTTTTTAGGGGATTTACATAATGAGGATTTATTTTTATATATCCGAGCTATGAAGTGTTATCAGGCTGCTTTGTACTTCTGCTGTGTTTAGCTGACGCTGGTATCCGGGGTGAGAAAGTTTACTCAAACTGTTTCTATGGAAAAGTCTCGCCGAAAGAAATCACGTTTGAATTATGTATTTTTGGACATCAGACAAGATCGTGCACTGCAGAAAATATATAGACATGGTGTCTGTGATGTTAAATGTGGGGTTCAACACTTGCTGCTAACTTGGCTCGCTACTGGAGCCATAAAATTTGAAATTTATTTGAAAAAAATGAAAGCGAGAGTGAGGTTAAGACACCTGTGAATCAAGCAAAATAACAAAAAGCCATACACAGAAGAAGCTCTCTTTAAACCTTAATATATTTTCAACTAAAATAAAATCCTCCTGTCATGATGGTTATAATGTTCATGTTTTAATGAGGCTTTTATTCAACCTCTCTTAACATTACAACCTTTATTAAATGTTGGATAATAGTAATAAAAGCATAGGCGTAGATTTGTAGGGGATATGTCCCCCTCAAAAAATATGAAAAGCAACCCACTCCCCAAAAGAGGTAGAAATGATATTATTATTATCTTATATCCTAACAGTTTATATCCTTTTTTGGGCTGTTTCTTACTAGGGGTGGGAATCATCAGAGCCCCTATAATACTTATGTCACGATACTTATGTCATGATACTTATACTTATGTCACAATACTTATGTCACGATACTTATGTCACGATACTTATGTCACAATACTTATACTTATGTCACGATACTTATGTCACGATACTTGCGTCACAATACTTACGTCACAATACTTACGTTGCGATACTTATGTCACAATACTTATGTCACGATACTTATGTCATGATACTTATACTTATGTAACGATACTTATGTCACGCTACGTATGTCACGCAACGTATGTCACGATACTTAAGTCACGATACGATATTATCGCGATTTTAAACATAATGCAATATTCTGCGATATATTGCACTTTATTACCTTTTCCCAATTTCAAATGATGTCCCCAAAAGGAAACTTTGTTAACATCTGTTTTATCTAAAAAGACAAACTTCTCTGTTTGTTCATCTCACTGCAAAATGGGATCGTCAATCAGACAAACTGACCAACACATATATAATAACAGAGCCATACTTGGTGTCTATGTCATCGATACAGTATTACCCTAGATAAAATATCGTGATACTATGCTCTATCGATTTCCCCCCCCCCCCCACACCCCTATTATTTTACAGGGTTGTGTTTCTCCAAAAGTTGAAACTGTCTTAACTTTATTACAGTATTGAAGAAAAAACAAAGCCATAAACGAATATTCGAATCTCACAATCGAAAATCGAACACCTACCAAACGAACAAATACGTCTGTGTAGTCGGATATAAGGATCCAGCCCTTCTTCTTACCAGTAAATATATGTTTTCCAACGATGTCAGACACAGGAAATTACGCTCAAAAGGTTAGTTAGTTAGTTTTGTTAGTTCCTAACTCTTTAAAATACAAAAGTAACACAATCTAACTAACCTCAGAGGCAGCAGTAGAGCAGCAACTCCTGTGTTCTGTGAGGTTAAATCACTGTTTTTGTCTGGTAGCTTTGAAGAGAGTGGAGATAACGGCTTCTGTTCCCCGTCGTAAAGGGCTGTCTGACAGCAAGGTAAAACGCTGAAAATATTCTTAATGTAGTGTCCACCCTAACTGATATAGATGTTTTTTCAGGTGTGTAAAAAGGTCTAATAAATTTGTTTAAATAAGTATAGCTGACTTTGGATAAGTACATCATACAACCACACTTAAAAAAAAACATCCAAATGAGCCCTTTAAGAGACTTCCAAACTGACATCAAGGGCCCTGTTTTAACGATCTGAGCGCACGGCATGAAGCGCCTGGTGCATTTAGGGCGTGTCTAAATCCACTTTTGTTAGTTTGACGGCGGAAAAAAGGATCCGTGCGTCAGGCGCCTGGTTCAAAGGGGTTGTACTTAGTGTCTTCATTAATCAGAGGTGTGTTTTAGGCGTAACATGCAATCAACAAATCAGAGATCATCTCCCATTCCCTTTAAAAGCCAGGCGCGTTTGGACCTTGGAGCATTGCTGTTATGATGGAGGATTTGTACCGTAATATTTGTATTTGTAGTCTTCTGCATGTGTGTGTGCTGCTGTGCGTCCCTGTGTGTGTAACAACCATAGTGTGCACGTGCTGTGCACGAGCCTAGGAGCATTTTACTAATGCTCTGTTAAAATAACAATGAAATGCTGCGTTACTGACTTTAGACCAGGTTTTTGTTGGTCAATGGCGCGATCACTTCCCGCTGCCTCAAGATAGCAATACTCCCAGAATGCACCTGAACACACCTCCCTGTAAGACCAGCACGCCCAGAATGCACCTGAACACACCTCCCTGTAAGACCAGCACGCCCAGAATGCACCTGAACACACCTCCCTGTAAGACCAGCACGCCCAGAATGCACCTGAACACACCTCTCTGTAAGACCAGCACACCCATGGGCCACAGATGGGTGCAGGTGCATTTGCTATTTAAACGACGTGGGCGCTGGACGGGAAACTGACAACTGGGTCGGTCTTAAACTAGCAAAGACACTTGTAGCAGGCTTTGCGCCGCGCTGCGCCGGGTGCAAGATAGGGCCCCAAGTCAGACTTGCTTGTGAAAAAAGCCAAACAGCCTTCACATCCGTTCCTGTTTGTGCAGCGCTGCAGAAAAACAGAGAAACATGTCAGGATGAAGAAAGGTGAGGTTTTAAATCCATCACGTTCTGCACACCGAAAATGTCTTTTCCTGCCCAGAATGTGTCGGGCATATTCTTCAGTCAGGTTTGACCCTCAGTCCTCCCCTCTGTATCTGTAAAGTCTTTTTGGAGGACTGATGGGGACCATTGTGTTCGTCACAAACCACTACCTGCTAATGTAAGACATTAGAGATGACAGCCTACGTTTTATGGCCCACTTTCTCTTTAGTCTTCTTCCTCTGGCAAGGTATGAGCTCCCAAGATTCACCGGGAAGGTCACCCACTGAAGGCAAAGATAAAGTCGCCGACCCTGTAGTACTTCATCATAGAGCCAAACATTATTTACAAGGATGTGTTAAAGGAGGATTCCGGTCGATTTCAACACGTAGCTCTGTTGTTTGTGGTCACGGAGTGCTGTCAGTAGTGAGAAAAACGTTGCCTACACTGTGTTATCCTAGCCTCTTAACATGTTCGAGACACAGACGGTGTAGATATATATGCATACACATAACAAAACTAATGGATGTTATACTGGGCGTGAGAGAGAAGGGCAGAAAAGAGGTAAAAAATCTTTCTCCACATATTTTTAGAAAGACTCTCTCTTGATTGGCAAGCTTACATCAAAGGTCTTCCATGTGGATTACATTGCCAATCTCTCTCTCTCTCTCTTCCCTCCATCAGGAAAGCAGAGATGGAGCTGAAGAGGAAGCAGGAAGAGGAGGAGAGGAAGAAGAGGGAGGAGGAGGAGAGAAGGATGCAGGTGGGTGTTGGGTCTGTCGCTGCGGGCGTCCTGCACACTCTGTCGGCCTTTTGTTGTTTTAACCCCGCAGCTGTTTGCAGATGGTTCGCTCCGAAGGGATTTATAGCACTTGCTTCAGTACAAAGGTGCAAAGTAACACACACACACACACACACACACACACACACACACACACACAGAGCACTAGAGAAGACTCTCTTCCAAACCTGAAATACTCTAGAGCCCTTACCGCCGTTGTTTGCTTGGTATTAAACGTTGCATTTACTGCAGCTTGTTGTGTTGGGAAAACACTGTCTCTTGACGCAAAATACTTAGATATATTTATATAGTCCTACTGTTCACTCCTCATGTGCCGGATTCACAGTGTGGAAAGTGTCACTGCTCTCCATGCTTACCAAGTACAGGCCCGTACCCAGCCCAGTGGAATGGGGGACCTGTTTTTCCCTCATTTTGTATTTAATTATGAGGTTCAAATACGTCATTTTGGTGACTTTGTATGCACACATTTGTGCTGGATTAGCTTGTCTGCTGGTATCTAAACCATCACACTTTTTGATGCACCGAAAATATTTACTACATTGTTGTCAAATTGCTTACCAAGATCAAGTACTAACTTTTTTTAGTCGACACGCACACTAGAGCTGTCAGTCTTCCTCTATAATACCATTCAAATTTCATTTATTATTTTATAATATTTGAATATTTAATTCTCAAATGCAGCCTGTTATTAATATGTACTACACTACTCAGGCTTATGCATTGTCAATGCCACTATCAGCATGTGGTTGTTGATACACGTTCTGTCCACTAGAGGGACTTCTAACATCAGACTGGTCTTGAAGGAGACCTACGTCACGGCGCATTGCAATTCTGGCACGCAACTTTATATATTATATTCCATCACGAGCACACAGCGACAAACACAAATCAACACAGAACTCTGTATGAAACATGATCTAACAAGTGTAGTGAAGCGGATCTGTTGTAAAGGCTAACAGTGCTCGGTTAGCACAATGACATGTTAGAAAGCACGGCCGAAACGATTTGTCATAAACGAAGTAACAATAGTGTTAGCTACGATGCTAACGGCATTGATAACTAAGCCAAACGGTGCTGTCACTACTATTTTATTGATTTATAAGCAACCTGTTTCTTTCAGATTGTCTTGTTACTGAGAATCCAGCTGTTAGAAGGTAATATATGAAGTTGAAGCTAACTCTGACAGCTGTAGGGCCGCTAACATTAACTTTAGCGGTCTCCATGAAGCTCCCAGCTAAGCTAACGTTACTATAACTCGCGACACCGTTAGGAAACAAGAACGAGCTAGCTAATGTTAACATAAGCATTTTGGCTCGGTGGATGTCGATTTTAAAGTCATGTTAAAACTATTTCCCATCCTTCTTCCGATTTCCAGACGCAGATTGTCACTCCCCCCGTACTAACGTTACTCGGTATGTAAAGTTAGCTCCGTAATGTTGTACTAACGTTACTCGGTACGTAACGTTAGCTCATAATACCTTGTGTTTCTCACTCCCGTGACTTATTGTTTACTAGACGTGACATGAGTGACACATGCACGTACGCCAAGGCGAGAAGAGGGAGATTAGCTAACGTTAGCCAACCTTTTTATAAAAAAATCACATTCAAATAGTAATTTCAGCATTCAAACAGTATTGATTTTTTTTACTATTCAAATTATATTCAACTTTCGGAATTCGTTCCTACGTCCCTCAAACATTTTGTACAACATTAAAGTACAGAAAGAAACCAAAATGAGGGCTCCCGCTTTCAGGACAAACAGACATGAATTAGAAGACTGAAATAGTAGTATAATAACAATATGGAGAAAAGGTAAATTAAGTGCATGTCATGTCATATTTAAGTAAATATTAAGTGTAAGAAGGAGTTTGAAAACATAAGGAGGGTAAAAATGACACCTTTGTAGAGTAACTTTAGCTCCCTTTGCTTTAGGAGGACTTTGTGTAATCAGTTATTCCACAGCGTGATGAAATGTTCTGAAATCACGGCTGCCTGAAGTCAGACACGGACCTGTGTGGATAATATGAGTCCAGTTTTAAACACAGAGTTTAAAAAGAAAGCAGTGGGACATTGGTGTAAGTAAAAACAGAACACATGTCGTGGTATCGCTGCGTTTGTGTTCAGGTTTAGGATTAAAGCAGAGGTAGGAATGTGTTGAGACAGGGATCTCCAACGTTTTTTAGGCAAAGAGACGGAGCAGGGACCATCACATTGCACTTTTCTGCTTTTTTACACTTCTGGTTGGACGCAAACTGCATTTCGTTGTCCTTGTACTTGTACTCTAACCTGACTCCGCCAGATGGATTTGCTCGGCATATCCATCTGGGAACTTTCCGTTGGAGAACTTTTGGGAAGGGGCGAAAATACTGGTTAGCTGATTGGATAAACCATCTGTCTATCACTAACCTGACTCCGCCAGATAGCTTGCGAGATCAGGACGATCTCACGAGGCTAATTTTCTTCACGACTAGCGGAGCCAGTTGATATATCTAACTCTTGCTGAAACCAGTCGGGAGAAGAGCAAAGACATCTTTTCCTCCGAGAAAAGCCTCCAGTGCTGTTTTTTTGCTCTTCTTTCAATGAAGGAATACTTTCTAATTCGGATAAAACTTGTGCGATAGCTACGCTCATCTCATCCGTGGAAGCCGCCACGTTGTTTAGACTGAACAGTCGCTTCTCGTTGCATCAGTGTCACACCTAAACCCGCCTCAAAACCAACGCTGATTGGTCGGTCGTTTGGCGAACGGCTCCACATTTTCTCTGTCTCAAGATGCCAGACTGATCTGTGAGTGGAAAACTGGAGCTCGCGAGATCAGGACGCTCTCACGAGGCTACTTGTACTCAGCACAATAACAATAAAGTTGAATCTAATTTAATCTAATCTACTACTAATATTGTAGTCCCCTCCAGAGACGCAGGCACGCTGCTTCTGGAAGTCTCTCCTGGTTTGGAGGCGGCGGCAGAAATCTCTGTGACCGATATCTCAAAACCAGAATAAATAAAACCTGCGGCAGATGCCTCAGTCTTGCTGTTTCACACATGCTAACACATTGCTGTGTATGTATGTATGTGTGTGTGGGTGTGCGTGCGTGCGTGCGTGCCTGAGTGCGTGCGACACAGCAAAAAGAGAGCAGGTTTGACTGCTCACTGGGTTTTATCTTTATCATCCAGCGTGTCCGCGTCTAGCCCATCTTTTGGCTTGGCTGAGTTCGTTTCCGTTTGTTCCCCAAAGGGTCGACCTGGCCCGCTTCATGCGCAGAATTAGTGAGGAGCAGCGGCCGTTCGGATCAAATCAAAGCTTCTGGCCGGGGGCCCGGAGCCCCAGAGCCCCAGGCTGGGTTACCCACAAATCTGCTGCACTTCCACCAGCTCACGGACGATCGTCAGGCTTCTCCGCATGTTTCCCCTTGCTCATAAATATTCACGAGTCCCTCTGCAGACTCCAACGGGGCTCAGGATTTAAGGAGAGGAGTGACAACGTTTTATTTCTCTCTTCAACCACACGTTTCTATTATTATTATATGCTCGAAATACGATTTGTCATTAACCCTCTGAGGACAAAGGACGCGTGGGCGCCTCCAAACAATGTTTTTCCATTGTCTCTTTGCACATTGCTTTATGACAAATGTGGGCGCCACTCTACATAAAGCTGAGTTTGTTCTGAACATTTTGATATGCAACACATGGGTGTTAGGTTATATTTAAGTACCTTTTAAAAGGGGAATTTAAGAAGATATGTAAAAATCGAAATAAAGAAATACTGAAAGAAAATGCCCTTAGACCTCAGAGGGTGATCGCCAGTGTTAAACCAAAAGTTCATATCCATAACTTTACACACTTTCAAATCTTCCTCAGTAACTTCAGTGTCTAAAGAAAACTTCACGTAATGAACTGAACACCTTCAGTTCCTCGTGTCCTTCCTGAGTCTGTGAAGGAGCCGTTTTACTTGTAGTTTGATGGAGAAAGGTGGAAACAGGAGCATTAATCATCGGGGTTTAGAGTCCCTGGTTCCTTCTTTAACGAGTAGGCTGCTCTGTTTATAGGAAGGTTGAAGGGCGTCTTGTGTGTTCATGCCGGTGTTTTCTGCTGCTTCTATGAATACCAACAAGTTACTGTGTCCACTGGACCTCCTGCGTCTTTTCATAGCTTAGATTGTTTTGTGTGTGTACATCTACAGTTTGAACACAATTCCAGTCTTTGCTTTAACAGTGCAAAGTCACATCTTCAGCAGTCCAAAACCCAAAGATATTCAAATTACTGTGATATAAAAAAAAGAAAATCACTCACTTTTGAGGAATTGGAACCAGAGTCTAATGCTGTCACTATCTGATAATAGTGACTTGATGCATAAAATTGCATAAATATCCCGCATATTCCCTCGCATTTTTTAAGAAAACGTGCCGCATAATCAAGGATTTTTGCCCGCAACAATCACAAAAAAACTCCGCATTTTTCTGAAAGGACTGTCATATGTGTAATTCATGGCTAAATTCAAACGGGAAAAATGTTATAATAATTAAGTCTCTTCGCGTTCCCTATCGGATATATTTTCCTGAAATAAGGTCCCATGAGGTCTACCGGAAGGGGAGGGACTTCACCTCTCTATACAAGTCAATCTCTGCATCTCATGTCGCTTAAATTGCCTCCTCGACTCCTCCACTTGCCTCCCTTCCTTGCGTCTTAGTCCCTCCCACTGAGGAGGCACAGGAGAGAGGCGAGAAAACCAGACTCTGGTCCATTAGCCTGGTCCTACCAGACTCTGGTCCATTAGCCTGGTCCTACCAGACTCTGGTACACTAGCCTGGTCCTACCAGACTCTGGTACACTAGCCTGGTCCTACCAGACTCTGGTCCACTAGCCTGGTCCTACCAGACTCTGGTCCACTAGCCTGGTCCTACCAGACTCTGGTCCATTAGCCTGGTCCTACCAGACTCTGGTCCACTAGCCTGGTCCTACCAGACTCTGGTCCATTTCATTTGTCCAGAGAGTCTGGCCACTCTCCATTGACAAGTGTTAACTTCCTTGAAGGCGGGACTCTGTTGAAGTTTAAACTATTGGATCTGCCCAGAGCCACTCTGGATCTGCCATAACCAATCGCTAACGTTTGGTCGTGACGTCGGCTTAGCATCGCTAGCGTTAGCCTTAGCCAACTCCTTCACCACTAACGGAGCGAGATGGAAAATCAAACTGTTCCCGAACCCCGTGGGGAGGAGGGCTTTAACTTCTGGAAATTCGGCAGCGTTGCCACAACGGACCGAATGGCTTCGCTCTCATCTTTCTCCGCCGCCATTACGGAACAACAACTCAAACTAGCGCACGACATCAACGTCATCGTTCTCAGCCACTCCCTCTGTTCGCTGATTGGACCGGTAAAGATTTGGCCAGAGAAAACCCAAGAATATACCGCAAACCCAGACGGAGTACTGAAGGAAAATAAAAATTGAGGTACGTGAGAGGGCGGAGCCAGGCTACCCTCTTCGGTCCTCGGGGCAGAAGTGAGAGCTTTGAGGCGGCCTTCACCGAGGAGGGAGCCATGTAGAGCCAGGAGTTGTTTTCCCCTCCGGTGAGGGCGTTACTTAAATACGTATTGTCTCTATGCTGCTGTTAAAATGAAAGTCAGTTTGATAAATGTCGGGTGACATCTGCATTTGTAAACAGCAGGATCCTGACTTTAATGTCCTATTAACAGAACGCAGCAGCAGGCACTATCCACGCTGCTGCAGTCTGGCAGATATCTTACACCTGCAGATAGCCGACATCTCCTCTCCAACACTACCACACATGAACATATGTTACCAGCAGCTCCGACACTCCAGGTGGGCAGCGAATGGACACGTTCTCACACAGTACAGCCAGTAAAAAAAAATATATATATATATATATATATATATATATATATATATATTAGGGCTGTCAAACGATACATTTCTTTTAATCGCGAGTTTTTAAGTCCATATTAACAATGGAAAGCCATTCTTACTAGTGTATCTTGATTGGGAATCAAATGAATGCAAAGAAAGTGACTTTATGAACTTGATTTTAAGATTTGTAATTATTTATTTACTGTAAACAAAAGAAAAATGTGTAAATCTGTCATTATCGTACAATTCCTCCAAGTACCTAACTAAAAAACTAAAAATCCCTATCCTTACTAGAGTCAATATAGTGTTTAAACTGATGCATATATTCACTACTACATTTTGTTCATTGCAATGCTGTCTACACAAATGTATGTATTATATAATTATACTACTTGATTCACATTTTGTTATTTTGTAGCCCTGTATCTTAACTTGCACTATTTTATTTTATTTTTTCTTTTGTCTCAGATTCAGATTTTGCTTTTATTTGTTTTTTTGTGATTTCATGAGCATTGTTAGAGGTGCCTGAGGCTGAAGATTTTCAGCGTGTTATTGTTGTACACATGACAAATAAGGAAACCTTGAACCTTAAAAAAAGCGGTGTGTGTGTGTGTGCGCATGTTTGCATGTGTGGCCGTGCGTGTCTGTCTGTCGGTCTGTGTGGGCGTGCAGGTGGAGATGGAGCTGCAGCTGCAGGCGGAGCGGGAGCACGAAGCGTCCCGGCAGACCATCCTAGAGCAGGAGAGGCGGGACCGGGAGCTGGCGCTGAGGATCGCTCAGAGCGAGTCGGAGCTCATCCCTGAGGAGGTGCAGATCGACGCGGGCCTACGCAGGTACCCAACACCGCTACACTAGAACATCATCTATATAATATCACCTAATAAAGAAATCTACTCGAAAGTAGTTTATTTAGGTTATTTGGTTAGGTTATAACTGACTGTCAAAGTAGATAAGGGAAGGAAGGTTTATGGCATTTGTTCTCTGTATGTTCTGTATTCGTATTATACAACCAATCAAACCTGAGCCAGGCCATAAAACAATGACAGCAATCATATAAGATTATCATTGGCCGATACGCAAGTTCAGGGATCGGTATCAGGAAGGAAGTTATGGTATTAGAACATCTCCAGTTTTTAGACGTTTAGGTTTGGCTCTGTTTGTAAGATGTAACAACGTATATTTTTCAAAGAGCAGTGTTGAAAAGTATTGTCTGGGTATCGGTACGGACACTCTGCACCAAGGCTGAATTTCGGGAAAGAGACTTCAGATACAGTATTAGGGGACCACTAAGGCCTATATAAAAGAGACTTCAGATACAGTATTAGGGGACCACTAAGGTCTATATAAAAGAGACTTCAGATACAGTATTAGGGGACCACTAAGGCCTATATAAAAGAGACTTCAGATACAGTATTAGGGGGACCACTAAGGCCTATATAAAAGAGACTTCAGATACAGTATTAGGGGACCACTACTCTTCTGAATCCCTGTTTTGTAGCTGACCGTGAACCTTTGGCTTCAATTCAGTATCATTTAATAATGATAAAAAAAACTGTATTTGTCATGTTCCAGTGGGTTCAGGTTTGACAGGATAGAGTGACTTATTATTCAACAGAAACTGATATGATGCTTTATGTTCAGTGTGGGTTCAACATTCACTCACACGCTGAATGTTTTATGATCCTGAAGCCGAAGCTAAACCATTGATAATGCATCACAGTCTGTCAGCGGCAGGAAAGGCTGAAAAACAGTCCGATTTCCTGTTGCTCAGTTTGACATTTTGTTGACTGGAAGTTTCTGTCGGACTTTTGGCTCCTGGTAGTTCTTTTCAGCAACTTCTCTGAGTTATTTCAGAGCAGAAACTGCCATTTTAAATCTTTAAACCTCTCAGACTCTGGAGGAACCATGGTCCATCCATTCAATCCTGTGTTTTTAACCATTTTCTTCTTTGTTTTTTCTTTTTTTCCCCTCCCAGTAACGGCTCCTCAGTTCCATCGTCCCCAGAGAGAGCAGCGTAAGACCCAGTGATTCAACCCTTTGATTTAATCCCCCAATCCCACCTGCCCTTTTTAAAACCATAACCACCCCCCTGCATGCTGTAACAATCTGCCAGCCGAGCGAGCACCGCTCTGCTCTCTAAACTAACAGTGGCACAAGTTTCATTGGCACTTTCATTTTTATTTAAAGGGTAACTACTGTTTGTTTCAACCTGGACCCTATTTTCCTATTTAAGTGACTGATATGAACAACAATCTTTGACATTGGTCCAGTATTAAGTGTGAACGCTGTAAACGGCAGCCACAGACCGGGCTGTAATGTAACCCTATGGGGCAAATATGCATCATCAGTTAGCATCCACTAAAAATGCTTATTTTGCCGCTGACAGACTCAGATTATTATTCTAAGTGTCTGACAACATTATGGAAAGGATCCCTTCAGAGATAGACCTTTAAAACCTCTTTGAGACCTTTCTGTTTAACCAGAAACAGCTCTGAAGTCGCTAGCGCTAAACCCACCAGACTCCATTTAAAAAAACAATACTGTTAGCATGTATAGAGCCAATGTATTTTCACATGTAAATCGGTAAACTATGTGTTTATTTCAACCACAACTAGAGTTGTGATGGTTGGAAAAGTGGAAAGACGACCCAAAACGGCTTTTCATAGTTTTATTTTGTTTCTGTCGGCTTTGAATGAAGTGTATTTTACGATGCTAAAATGACTGTTTATTTACATGGAGTCTGGTGGGTTTAGCGAACACAATTCAAAGAAAGGTCGAACTCCTTAGAAATCCTTTCCATAATGTTGTCAGACACTTAGAATATTAATCTGAGTATGTCAACGGCAAAACGAGCACTTTTGTGACGGTAAATACAAGCTAGACAATTGCCCTATTAACTTACATTGTAGCTTGGACCAATGTCAAAGATGGTTGTTCCCATCAGTCACTTAGACACAAAAACATAGGAACATAGGGTTGGACAGGTTGGAACAAAATGGTAGTTACTCTTTAAGGTAGAATAACTTTTATCGTCCACGTTCGACCAAAGTAATTAGCAGTATTAATGGTTGCACCAACGTGATTGTCACCCAACAGAAACGTGATCTGGGCCTGGGTTTATCAAACTTCTGATAATTATAAGAAAACTTCTTAGGGGTAAAATAATAAGAAGCATTAACCCACTGACTCACTCTTACTTTCAACAAAGTGTAGGAGTAACCTTTTAAAGGCAACGCTCCTATTTATACGTTTTCATCATTTAGAGAAAAGCTATAGAACTTGTGAAAGAACAAATGACACAGTCCTACTCCTAAAAGGGATAGTTTGGATTTATTTGGATTAGTATTAAAACGTCCACAAGTACGGACGAAATGAATGCAGAGTACGGAAAGGAGACTCCGTCCAAATATCTAACGTACGGACAGGATCTAACGTTGACAGGCGTTAAAGTTACTTTTCTCTTTCACTGATGGCCAAAATGTCCCCTCCAGCTGTTTGATAAACTCGGGCCGTGTACTGTACTCAGAGTCAGAAGAAGAATCATTTCTTGGTTTAGACTCAGGAAAAAAAAAAAAAAGGAATCTCCTTCCCCTTCTCTTGATTGGTTTTGTGACATTGTCCAGTGGCGCTCCGTCTTATAATCCTATAATCTTCTGTTTGCAGCACGGCGGGAACCACAGTGCTCAAGAGCTTGACCATGTAGGTTTCCTCCCAATACCAACACACCAAACACCTGCTACACGTAGACATGTTGTCGTTTTTACTAAGGTATATTCAGAGAGGCTGAATACGTCCGATGCACTCCTCTGTAGTGATTTCCACCATCTTTGTTGCTCGGGAGGTCAAACATAGTTCAACGCTGCATCCTGGGATGTTAAAGCACTCTGTGCGTCTGTCGGCTGCGGCGTTCGGCTTCACTTTTTCATGGCAGAGCGTCGAGCGGCAGCCTCCTCCCTCAGACCTCTCTCTCTGCTCTTACCCTGAAGCGACCAACATACAGAGTCCCTCTGAAAGTTGAAATTGATGCTTTATGTCCTGATTGAGCTGTAGTCGTGGCGACATTACACTGTTCCACACTTTGAGGATGTGCATCGAAGCACTTCAAAAACACCAGATGGTTTTTCTTTCCATCGCAGGGCTCGTTACAAATACCGCTGCAGTATTTATGATATTTCTTCCCTTACAAACTGTCTAAGAATATAAAAAGTTAAAGACAATATGAGGCAAGCAGCAAAGCATCCTCAGGAACAAAACTTTAAATCCAGTTGGCTTTCAACTAGTACTAGATATTTTATGATGTACAGTAAAAGACTAAAGAACTTCACAGACTGAAGAATCCAACATGGATATGATATGGATTTGTTCCTCTTGTTATTCATCTACAGATTTTTTTTCTGTGCAGTCCGTATTTTGTATAAATCCACTGGTGCTCCTAAGTTTATGAACCCATGCTAAAGTTGACTAAAAAGAGGAATAAAAAATCATCTTTTGGAAATTGATCTTAATGCCTTAATTAAAAAAAATGAGGACAAATCCAACCTTTAAATCCTGATAAAGTTCCCTTGGTCCCCACATCATCACATACCCTTCACCATACCCCCACATCATCACATACCCTTCACCATACCCCCACATCATCTCATACCCTTCACCATACCCCCCACATCATCACATACCCTTCACCATACCCCCCACATCATCACATCCCCTTCACCATACCCCCCACATCATCACATCCCCTTCACCATACCCCCCCATCATCTCATACCCTTCACCATACCTAGAGATTGGCATGGGGTACTTTCCATAAAATCATCTCTCAATGCAAATCAAACCAGCTATTAGGCTAACTGAAATACAACCATGCCAATCTCTAGATATGGTGAAGGGGATGTGATGATGTGGGGGTATGGTGAAGGGTGTGAGATGATGTGGGGGTATGGTGAAGGGTATGTGATGATGTGGGGGTATGGTGAAGGGTATGTGATGATGTGGGGGTATGGTGAAGGGTATGTGATGATGTGGGGGTATGGTGAAGGGGATGTGATGATGTGGGGGTATGGTGAAGGGTGTGAGATGATGTGGGGCTATTTTAATTCCAAAGGCCAAGGAAACTTTATCAGGATGCATAGTATCCTGGATCCATGAAATTATTTATGATTTATTATTCATTCACAGAGAAAATTGGTGTCCTTAAAGATTGGATTTTTGATATTCTTTTTTGTTCCTCTTTTTAGTCAACTTTAGCATGGGTTCATAAACGTACGAGCACCACTGGATTTGTATGCCAAAAAAAAAAAAAAACACCACATCCAACAATATACTAACTTTTTTTAAACTTGGGCCGTCATGCTTTTTAGGGAAGAAATGGCGAAGGAAATGACTGAACTTCTGTCTAGGTGGGTAGAAACCATTCATACAAACTGAATCTCCGTCCTCAGTGAAAATCTCCACACAATCTACCGCTTCACTTTACCACAAAGCTTTTTGATCAGAAGACGAATAAATGATGCAGAAATCCTCTTGGAGAGTTCAGTTGATTTGTTGCTAATCCAAATGCAATTCAACCATTTTGAGTTAATTCCCTCAGAATTCCCCTCAGAGTCTAAGATCCAGGGCAGCAGGTTATTATTTCTTCTTGTTCATTTTGAACCCTTTTCTCTTGTTCTACCTCTCCGTACAGCGGCCGGCCCTCAGCCCTGCTGACTCTGCAGGGTGATGGGCAGATACTTTAGCTGCTCCTGGGTTTAAAAAAACAAACAAAACAAAAACGCCTGGTTTCAAGTCTGCAACTCCAACGTTTTCATGAACGAATGAGTAGTTTTTATGTCAAACAAAAAAACAAAGACACAAAGTACTTCACTTTAAGAAAAAGCAAAAATAAGCAAAACCAGAACTGCAAGCAGTTATGACGGGGTCCAAGCATCCCCGCCGCAAGTCGGCCCCGACGACCCCGTGGAGTCCGCGAAAGCAGAACCCAAAGCGTGACCGCGGTGAGGCAAACTTCAGGAAATATCGAACGCTTTTATTTTGTAGTGTCAATTCACAACAGAAGTTATCTCAGGACACTTTACAGATAGAGTAGGTCTAGAACACACTATCATTTACAGGGACCCAACAATTCCTCACCCCCCCCCCCCCAAGAGCAATTGCACGCATTTGGTGTGACAGTGGCGAGGAAAAACTTCCTTTAAACAGGCAGAAACCTCGGACAGAACCAGACTCTTGGTGGGCGGCCGCTGCAGCACCTCTGCGAGTGACGGTGCACTTTCTCATCAGATTACTGCGGCTAATTGGTTCAGGCCGCCTCTCACTACGCCTCAAACACTCAGCGTCAGGAAGCAGCGCCAGAAAGTGACTTAGCTCGCTGCCATAAGCCAACGTGTGCCTGTTGGGAACACGGTACAGCCACCTCAGGCCCGAGGACAGCTTCTCCCTGCCAAGCGTGAGATGCAGAGCAACCCAATAGGATTAGAGAGCCAGCAGGGCCCGGCCTCCAACTTCCCGGTGTTCTAAAAAGGGCAAATCCCGGTCACGGATTAATCAGGCCTGTCAGCATGCCAACAGCAAAAGCCCACAGCTGGAGACGAGCTGTACGCTTTAAAGCGGTCCAACGGTCATTTATAATTTACAAGAGTGAGCTGCCACTCATCGCCGTCAAACCAGAGGCGCCCTTTGACTCCTGGCGACTGAAACAGCATGCACTTTAACAATCTCAGACCCTCTGTAGTTCTTTTGTAGACATATTTTTCTCTTTCCCTTTTGACTGCAATGCTGCTAATCTGACCCTGTTTCTCCTCGCTTTCTCCTTCTGCAATGATCCTGCAGCTGCAACAAACCACTGTTACTTACATGTGTTGTGTTGAATCTGTAATTCTTGTTACTTTGGTGACTTTCAGGTGGGTGGAGTTTACTGTAAAAGGCGATTCAGGTACTTTCTAAACCACCTTTTAGCCTTTAACAACACTCAACAGATGTCATGTGGTCAGAAAATGGAGTAAAACATGGAAAATGTATAATAACGTCTCTATTGGGGTCCATGTTCCCATGCATGAAAACTCACCAAACTTTACACACAAGTCCAGTACTATGCCGTACTAAATCAGTGCAATTTGTATGCTAATTGTCCTGATGGTGATGCTACAACAGCCATCTAAAATTCTAAACAAATCACCGTACATGCTACAACGTCACAACTTACGTCAGACTGTAGCAATTTTGAAGCCCATCACTCTACTTTTTGCAAAAACTGCAAAACTTCTTAAACCTATCTCCTCCCACATTTTTTGTATCTATTGACACCAAATTTTGGGAACTTTATCTCCAGTTATTTGTTGTATTCCATCTGACTCTCTGTAAGCTCCACCCATCTTCTTTATAAGTTAACACATTACTTGTAAATCCTTTTTGACAAAAGTTCAGAATGAAGCAAATTTCCCTGTTCCCTGCTGCCGGTTTTCCCACAACACCTTGCTCGTGGCTCTTTGTTGCTGACTCCCCGCGTCCCCTATTTTTTATCTTGTTTCCCATATTAGAGGTCCACAGGTTCAGGCGTCCAAGGCCGCTGCCGGCGCCAAGAAGTACGAGCTGAGCAAGTGGAAGTACGCTGAGCTGCGGGACGCCATCAATACCTCATGTGGTGAGTGTCACGGTTTGGTTTGTCACCACAGCAATACGAGTCGAATCGACACGTTGACACGCTGCAGTCATATTCCTGCTAGTCTCGCACAGCCAGACCGTCCTCCACTGCAGCGCTGTCCAAACAGCATTCTGGGATGGGAGAAAAACATGCTCTGGTTTATTGGCATTTCTTTAAACCAATCACAATCGTCTTGGGTGGTGCTAAGCTCCGGACGGAGCCACGGTGCCTCTGCAAAATAGCCTCGGGAAGGAACTTGTTTTGGTGGAACATGTGGACGTTTAAAAGTTGTTTTAGTCGTGCAACAGATAACTCAGATTGGACAGATAGTCTAGCTAGCTGTCTGGATTTACCCTGCAGAGATCTGAGGAGCAGTTAACCATAGTCCTCACAAATCCACCAGAGGTTAGAACGCCAACACAAAAAGAGTGACTTTCGGCGGAATTTCCGGCGGCGTCAGAGCAATCCCTGAAGTGGAACGTTGTGGATATAGACTATATTCCTGCTAAACACATTTGGTGCACGCCAGCGGGATGTTGCTGGTATCGGTCGTAAATAGGCATTGGAAAACAGAATGTACAGTACGTCAAAAAAACAAAAACATTTTACACTCCTGTTCAGTTGTTGTCGCACTAGAACTAGGCTTGAACATACTGTAAGTCTGTTTTAACACTGTGGTCCAGAGCTATATTTGCCATATTGGCATGAAATCTGACATTGATTTTCATGGTCCCCAGATGAAGATTTCAAATAACTTTACGGACATCCTAACCTTTGCTCTACTACCACTTTCAAGACAAAATTCACAAATGACAAATACTTAATTCCGGGACAAACTATCTCAAAGTAATAGTCATATTTCTGTTCAATTTCTAATGAGTATTCATGATCTCCAGAGGATAAGTCCGAACACGTTTGGTAACCCTCTGACCTTTCCTGTGGCCCCAGCCTTAGGTCAAAATGTAACCTTTGCACGCTTAATATTTAATATCTTTAGGGCCGCAAATTATGATTATTTTCATTCTCGATTAATGGATTAGCTGTATGGTCTCTAAATGTCAGAAAATGGTGAAAAATGTGGATCAGTGTTTCCCAAAGCCCAAGATGACGTCCTCAAATGTCTTGTTTTATCCACAACTCAAAGATATTCATTTTACTGTCACAGAGGAGAGAAGAATCTAGAACAATAGTCACATTTAACAAGCTGACATCAGAGATGTTTTTCAACTTGATGAGCATTGTGACAGTTACCGAGGCTTCGTATCACTTTTTCTTTTAAAAGCCATCTCCCTTTATACCTTCCCCTCGATAACCCTCGCGTCTACTATGCCCTCTTCTGCCGTACAGTAACACCAGTCACTGTCAGCGGAGCGGATGTTTTGGTCTATATTAAAAAGGAGTTATTTCAGATACTTCCCTGTTTTTTAGTTTATTAGAGAGACACACACACACCCGTATTACAGGGCCCTCGCCCGGGTCAGGGAACCTGGAGGCGAGGCGAGAGGCTTTGATTAACACCCTAGATGTCCCCTAGTCACGGGCCTTTAACCCCCTGTGTTATAAAAAGAACTGCCCGAGGGGAGCTTTACAACCAGATGATTTTTGTTAATACTCACAGTTTAAAGCCGCTCCTCCCAGGATCACTGAAGATTCCACTCCGCTGGAAATGTAATCCCTGATGAGGTAATCGGGGGGCCTGCCTGCCAAGTCCTCTTGTTATTCATCTACAGATTTTTTTTTCTGTGCAGTCCGTATTTTGTATAAATCCAGTGGTGCTCCTAAGTTTATGAACCCATGCTAAAGTTGACTAAAAAGAGGAATAAAAAAATCATCTTTTGGAAATTGATCTTAATGCCTTAATTAAAAAAATAGGAAAAATCCGACCTTTAAGGACACCAATTTTCTTTGTGACTGAATAATGTATCGTAAAGAAATAAATGTTCTTCCTTAAAATACAGGGGGCATAAGTATAGACACCCCTATGTTAACCTCCCATAGAGGCAGGCAGACTTTTATTTTGAAAGGCCAGTTATTTCATGGATCCAGGATACTATGCATCCTGATAAAGTTCCCTTGGCCCCCACATCATCACATACCCTTCACCATACCCCCACATCATCACATCCCCTTCACCATACCCCCACATCATCACATACCCTTCACCATACCCCCACATCATCACATCCCCTTCACCATACCCCCACATCATCACATCCCCTTCACCATACCCCCACATCATCACATCCCCTTCACCATACCCCCACATCATCACATCCCCTTCACCATACCCCCACATCATCACATACCCTTACAACTGACTCAAATCGATGAATCGATTATTAAAATAGTTGGCGGTTAATTTAATAGTTAGATAAGTAATCGATTTATCTTTGAAGCTCTAATTATCTTATTCGCAAATGAAAATTGTGGAGCACATTATTGCTCCCCAGAGGATGAACCAGCTTCATTTCATTGACCCTATGATATATCCAACAGCAACTTTATTAATTACATTGTGCATTAAAAAAATGTTTTATGAAAATCTTGTGATGGATATTCTTAATCCTCAGAGGATGAATCTAAATGTCTTTCCATTAACATTAGGCCAAAACGATCAATTGTAAATATGACATCTAAATCTAGTAAATACTTCTACTGAGCCAATCATGCTCCCCAAAGGATGAACCATTTAGATTTTCTTGACATGAACTTTCCTCAGGTAAAAATGTCATCTTTGTACACAAGATATCTGCTATTATAACAGGAAGATTGCTATGAAACATATTACATTCATGCTCCTCAGAGGATGAACTGGTTTCATTTAAAAAAGGGCTGGGTATCGTTCAAAAAATGTCAATACCAACACCGTGACTTTGAGTACCTGAATGATACTTTTTTTTTATACCAATTTTGTAATATCCATTTTAACAAAAGAAAGAAATTACAACATTACACATTATCGCACAAACATTTGTATTTATGATTCAGCTCCTACTGTGTGAACCCCGTCTCTGTGTAACGTTAGACAGCCAATCACAGACATTATTAGATCTTGGTAGAAGCATGCTGCGTGCTTATTGGCTCACTGACGCTGATGAGATTTACTCCTTAGGCATTTTTCGATACTTTAGAGGTAATTTGGTCGGTGCCTATTGAATTCGGTACCCAGCCCTACATTTGAATGACTTCTCCAGCAGCGCCTCGATCAGGTCAAAACTTGAAAACTGCTTTGGTCCATGACGTGGTATCTTGAAAAACAAATGACCAGTCCTCCTTAAAATTTGCTATATATATTCTTGATCTTCAGGGGATGATCCCTAAAAGGTTTGAGCATGTTTTATGTTGGGCACTTAAACCTGTGTCCTCAGGTGAAAATGTCAATTTTGTACATCAAGATATCAAGACAGACAGCCATTGAACTGGTTGATCACATTCCAGCTCCAAAGAGGATGAACCGGTTTGATGTTTAATGACCCCTTAACTTTTCATTTAGTGCCGCTGTTCGGACAAACTATGTTCTTATCCTCACACTGCAAGGCTCTCATAATTGATACATCACAAGTGTTTTAGCCTCATTCCCACCAAATGGTCAGCTTTGACAGAAATATCTGCCACAGCTTCACTTTCCACACCACTTACTCGTTATTTCTGTGAACTCTGCCTCATTTTATGGCCACTTCTCTCATGTGGGAGTGAATCGCTGGTCGAGCAGAACAGAGAGAGACTCATTTTACAAAAACTCATCATGATGATACCACAGCCGTACCCGGTGTATGAAAAAAATCAGACTGCTGCTAGCTACTCAGCCTTCACACTGACATTTAGATGATCTTTTATATAGATACGGGGCTAGTATTGCTAAGTAATTACCACTTTGATTTTAAAACGTCAGGATTGTTGTGACAAAAAAAAGAAAGATGTGTAATGTGACCTCTCGTTGAGGAGAAAAGTCAGAATTGGATTGGCATCGGTAGATGGAACAGGAAGAGAGCGCTGTTCTTTAACAATGAAAGGCTTTCGGGACACAGGGTCACACAAAGTTCTTGGAAGAATACGTGTAATTTGTGTCTTTGAGTTGACTTTGTATGTGATTACCATACAGTCTATGCTAGTTACGATGCACGAAAAATTAGCTTCGTGTTCGGTGTGAAATACACACCATTTGGTAACTTTGGACAGAGTTGTTTTCCACTGTTTCCAGTCTTTATGCAGGGTTTTTCCTGGCTCAGAACGGGCCATTGGGGGAACACATATTAAGCACCAAAACACGGAAGTGGACAACTATTCACCACGACTACAAGGAGTTTTCAAACGGTTATGAAACAGTCTAAATTCATTACTGATGCCATATATCGTAGAGAGGGGAGGGGAGTTAACTCCTGGAAGTCATAGACATTTAGGCGCTCGTGATTTTCATTTGGCGCTGGCTAAAACCTCTTTGAGGGGGGTGCCAAAAATCCCTCTATGCTGAAGAAACCCTGTTATGCTAAGCTAACTAGCTGCCAGTACTGTAGCTTCATATTCGTCGTACGACGTCAAAACGTCAAACTATGGACCTTTTTCACAGCAGACATTTGGACTTGTCATAGTAGGAAAAACACAGCTGGAATCGATAACCTTAACGATGGCTCAATTCCATCAAGTGTCCCAGTGAGCTATGTCAGTGAGTCAGCATGAACAATACCAGGACCTCTCCTAAATGGAATGCAGCCATCAGTAATGGTTTTGAATACACCTGTGCTTTTCCTACTTTGATATGTCAACATGTCTGCCGTGAAAAAGGTCTGTTGCTTTGAGTAACATTGTATTTTTGCAGCGTGGTAAGTAAAAGATGGAAACAAAGAACAACAGATTGTTTGTTCACGCGGCAGCATTCAAACAACAAAAAGAGGTCAAAGGTTAAAATGACAGCACACTGATATGATGGTGGATGTCCAAATAATTCTCCCTCCTCGGGCTGAATATGATTCAGTATAGGGGAAAAGCAAAGAGCCAGGGGAGAATATCTACCACCTTTCTTCTGTTATCCTCTCATAATGTTGAGTTTAAACCGAGAGCTCAGCGGTCCTTATCTCACGCAGCAGGAAGCGCGAAGGACGAGGAGGGCAGCGTCCCAGAAACGGAATGTGTGCAGGAGCAAAAGCCTGCAGGGCGGCCGCACATGGACAAACAGCAGTGACGGTGTTGGTTGTTAACAGGCCACTCAGCTCACCACCCAGACAGAGGACCAGACTGAATACTGATGCGGTCATGGCCGCTGCTCATGATCATCTGCAGAATAAAACATAACGGAGCGACAGACGAGGGGTTGTTGACACCTGCTACATTCTGATTCATTCTGCCGGGAGTTCAGCTCTGCAAAGTATTTTTGTTCAGGTTACTTCAGCACTTAGCGTGCATCAAGCGTCTCATAGCACACTGTTAGCCCTTGCCCTTCGGATGAATTGAGTAAATTGAAGGTTTGTTTGTATACCCTTTTAAAAATGTATGATGAAATGTTTTTGTCTGCGAGGTGTTTAAAACATCTTTTCTTAGTCTGTCCATGTACGTGTGAGTGCACATTCACACACACTGTATTGATTAATTTGTAAGGATATTAATGAACGGTGAGGCAGTTTGGAGAGAAAATGAACAAAAGTCAATATATCTGAAGGTAATAATAGTTGGAGGTTTAACAGGTTTAATATTAACACCACCATGAAGTCGTGGTTAATTCCAGTCAAGGGAAATCTTATTGGTGCAGCATACAAAGTTATTTTAGAGCAGTCATTCCAAAAACAGGGGTACATGGGAAGATTGTTAAGTAGCTCAGCTAATTTAGAAAATGATTAATTATAGAAATGATGATGTACTTAAAAAATACATAGAAATCTATCCACATTTTTGAGTTTAGGAGGTAGATAAACAAATTGGTGTTAGGCTGATATTTAGTAGATATATGCCTCATTTCCACTGCACATTTAGGCTCGATTTGACTGCGTTTTTTTGGTACCAGTAGTTTTCTGTATTTCCTTTTCCACTGCGGATAGTTCCTCCTCAGTGTAGGCGGGATTCTCAGTGGATTGCCATAATTACGCCGCGTGACACTGCCCTAACATCATCTTCAACGTGACACTCGCTGGATCCTTTCACTGGCAACCAAACAGAGGACCGTCTGCACTCTGTCAAGTGTACGGCGCAGTTTTGCAAGCTACTATTGTGGTTGCTATTGACGCTAGCTTGGCTATTTAAAAACGCCAGGTGTGCAGGCGGTCTCGTGTCGTGATGTTTTAACTCCACCTTCTCGGCTCAGCTGGTTTGGATTCTCGACAGAGGTGGTACAAATAAAAGTACCAGCTACTATCCAAAACTTTTGCTAATACAAAATTGGTTGGTAGTGGTTACACTTTACTTGAAGGCATCTACATAAGAGTGACATGACACTGTTATGAACATGTCATAAACATAAACAAGTTACAAACGTTTATGACAAAGTTAGAGCTAGGGTTAGAGTTCATGTGTCATGACAGTGTCATGTCACTCTTATGTAGATACCTTCAAGTAAAGTGTTAAAAATTACAAAAATAACGAGTCCAGCGGAGCCGTACCATGCAGTGGAAATTCAACATAACTTTCACAATAGTCGACGACGTTTCATTTCCGGAATTGTTCAGGTACCAACACGGAAATGTCCCTCATTTTTGGCCAGATGTCCGCCCCCTTCCTCTGTCTTTGTGTTGGCGTTCTAACCTCCGGCTGATTTGTGAGGACTATGGTTAACTGCTCCTCAGATCTCTGCAGGGTAAATCCAGACAGCTAGCTAGACTATCTGTCCAATCTGAGTTTTCTGTTGCACGACTAAAACTACTTTTGAACGTCCACATGTTCCACCAAAACAAGTTCCTTCCTGAGACTATTTTGCAGAGGCACCGTGGCTCCGTCCAGAGCTTAGCACCGCCCAAGACGATTGTGATTGGTTTAAAGAAATGCCAATAAACCAGAGCAAGTTTTCCCCCCCATCCCAGAATGCTGTGTGGACTAGCCAGAACCTCCTCAGTAGCACAAAGCCATGTTTGCCACCAACCTGAGTCAGTTTTAGCATTTAACAACACTAACGCTGCATTTCATTAGTGGTTGTTAACATGCCCTATCCTTGGGGGGGATTCCCACCACCGCCATCATAAGCGAAGAAAAAACTGAAGTGAACAAAGGTTGAGGGGAAGTGGAACTACTAATGAAACCCAGCCCAAGTTTTGCAGGTGAAAGTGAAAGTAACAGAACTTGAAGTGAAAATAGAAAGCTAAAAGTCAGGGATAGAGTAGTTGTTTCTGCGGTTCCAAGCTGGTACAAACGCAAGCTTCCTGGAAGGAAATTCTGTTTTCTCAAAGGTCGCTTTGCCCAGGGGAAAAAAGTACAGTTCTGACATTCACTTAGTAATAGTTTTCCGTATTTGTTCTCACTGGTTTTCTGAATCCGTCTCCTGCAGACATCGAGCTGCTGGCCGCCTGCAGAGAGGAGTTCCACCGCCGGCTCAAAGTTTACCACACCTGGAAGTCAAAGAACAAGAAGAGGAACACGGAGACGGAGCCGCAGCGAGCGCCGAAATCTGTCACCGACTACGGTACGACAACACGACACATTACTGCGCTGCTTGGATGTTTAAATAAGGATGAGTGTGTTCTTTTCTGTTCAGGAAATTGAGAACCAAAAGGTTTTATTTTCATATTTTTAAAACATCTTTATTTGATATTTGTCTGCTGTGAGATGCTGTTCAAGCTGCATTTACGGTACAAATTGTCCTCCACTGATCCTATTGAGAAGCTTTTTGAGAACATTTTCTCATTAAGATTCTGAGTAAGTCGGGGTGTGGGGGGGGGTTACACTTGTTCATTAAAGACTTTCTTTCTCAGTTCTGAAATTCTGCTCAAAAATCTTGGAATTGCGAATGTCTCGAAAAATCCTGCAATCGGAGATCGTGTTGATTTAAAATAATTTAAAAATGCTCAGTTAAATGAACCTAAATCTACAATGTTTCTCATGTTGTTTTTCATATTATTTTTATTATTTTTTTATTTCTGAGGTGTGTACAAACAAGAGCTGCACGTTTTATAAATACCAGTAAATGTGTGGGGGAATATGCATTTATACATCTGGCCCCTCATGTTATGTCACACATTGTGTTCCAGGTTGATGTTTCATAGTACAGTTTCCCCATGCATGGATGTCTAAGTGACTGATGTGAACACAAATCTTTGAAATTGGTCTAGTGAGCGAGAACGCTGTAACCGGTAGTCGTGAACCGGGTTGTAATATAACCCTACAGGACAAATGTTCAACGTCAGTGAGCTTCCACTAAAAGTTCTGTTTTTGCTGCTGACAGACTCAGATTATTATTCTAAGTGTCTGACAACATTATGGAAAGGATCCCTACAGAGATAGACCTTTTAGTTAAAGGTCCCATGACATGCTGCTTTTTGGATGCTTTTATATAGACCTTAGTGGTCCCCTAATACTGTATCTGAAGTCTCTTTATATAGACCTTAGTGGTCTCCTAATACTGTATCTGAAGTCTCTTTTATATAGACCTTAGTGGTCTCCTAATACTGTATCTGAAGTCTCTTTTATATAGACCTTAGTGGTCCCCTAATACTGTATCTGAAGTCTCTTTTATATAGGCCTTAGTGGTCCCCTAATACTGTATCTGAAGTCTCTTTTATATAGGCCTTAGTGGTCCCCTAATACTGTATCTGAAGTCTCTTTTATATAGACCTTAGTGGTCCCCTAATACTGTATCTGAAGTCTCTTTCCCGAAATTCAGCCTTGGTGCAGAATTACAGCCACTAGAGCCAGTCCCACAATGAGCTTTCCTTAGGATGTGCCATTTCTGTGTCTGTGTCTTAACCAACTGCCACGCTTCGCTTGTTTTCAAGCCATGATGTCTCTCTCTTTCTCATGGGTGGGCCAAATTCTCTGAAAGGGGAGGTAACCTTTCTCCTTATGACGTCATAAAGAGAAGATTCCAGATCGGCCCATCTGAGCTTTCATTTTCTCAAAGGCAGAGCAGGATACCCAGGGCTCGGTTTACACCTATCACCATTTCTAGCCACTGGGGGACCATAGGCAGGCTGGGGGAACTCATTAATGTTAAAAACCCTCATAAAGTGATATTTTCATGCCATGGGACCTTTTAAAGCGTAAGATCCTTTTTGTTGAAAAATGAAACAGCCTCAAAAACGTCATCACCAAACCCACCAGACTCCATGTAAATAATCAGGACTTTTAGCGTGTATAGAGCCAGCATATGTTCACATGTAAATGGGTGAATTAAGGGTTTATTTCAACCAAACCAGAGTGGTGATTGTTGGAACAGTGGAAAGATGAACCAAGACGGCTTTTGATATTTTAATTTTGTTTCTTAAGACTTTGAATAAAGTGTGTTTTACGATGATAAAATTATTGTTTTCTTAAATGTAATCTGGTCAGTTCGGCAATACTGATTTCGGGAATGTTTCAAGTTAAACAAAAATGTCTTACTCTGTAATAAAAAGGTCTATCTCTGTAGGGATCCTTTCCATAATGTTGTCAGACACTTAGAATAATAATCTGAGTCTGTCAGCGGCAAAAACAGAACTTTTAGTGGACGGAAAGTGAAGGTGCGTAATTGGCCGATGACGTTACATTGCAGCTTGTTTCTCGCATAATACTGAACCAATTTCAAATATGGTTGTTCCCATCAGTCACTTAGACACAATAACAAACAAACACAGGGTCCAGGTTGAACAACAAAACAAAGTTACCCTTTAAATGTGGACAAAACCTTCACATTTAAATGGCATATTAAAGGAACTGAATGGTCCGTCCAGACGCTGTTCAGACACGTGGAACAAGTGGACTCTGTCTCTCGCCTCTCACCTCCTTGTGCCACACGTCGAGTTGTCATGACGACAGGGAGCTCTTATTGTGTGCTCTGCTCAGACTACCGATTGGATGGCGAGCCACACGCCCACTCTCATCCCTCCGCTTCCATCTGAGATCGGCCTCGCCAACACACAAGTGTTTATTAACGGGATAATTGTAAAACAGTAAACATCTGAGGTCGGTATAAGATTCTGACGGTATGATAACCTTATATCACAGAATATTTAATAATTGCAATTACAGCTTTAAAATTCCGAAATGTCTGGGTAACACAATGTCCATTGAACAAAATGCATTTCGTTTTTTAATTCTTAACATTTTAAGGGTCCTATTTTAAGGATCTGAGGTCACGGCGTGAAGCGCCTGGTGCAGGTGTGTTTAGGGCGTGTCTAAATCCACTTTTGTTAGTTTGATGGCGGAAAAAAGGGTCGGTGCGCCGGGCGCATGGTTCTAAAGGGTTGACCTTAGTGTCTTCATTAATCAGAGGTGTGTTTTGGGCGTAACATGCAATCAACCAATCAGAGATCATCTCCCATTCCCTTTAAAAGTCTGGCGCGTTTGGACCTTGGAGCATTGCTGTTATGATGGAGGATTTGCACCGTAATATTTGTATTTGTAATCTTCTGCATGTGTGTGTGCTGCTGTGCGTCCCTGTGTGTGTAACAAGCATAGTGTGCACGCGCTGTGCACGAGCCTAGGAGCATTTTACTAATGCTCTGTTAAAATAACAATGAAATGCTGCGTTATTGACTTTAGACCAGGTTTTTCACGTCCCGCTGCCTCAAGATAGCAATACTCTCAGAATGCACCTGAACACACCTCCCTGTAAGACCAGCACGCCCAGAATGCACCTGAACACACCTCCCTGTAAGACCAGCACGCCCAGAATGCACCTGAACACACCTCCCTGTAAGACCAGCACGCCCAGAATGCACCTGAACACACCTCCCTGTAAGACCAGCACGCCCAGAATGCACCTGAACACACCTCCCTGTAAGACCAGCACGCCCAGAATGCACCTGAACACACCTCCCTGTAAGACCAGCACGCCCATGGGCGCACAGATGGGCGCAGGTGCATTTGCTATTTAAACGACGTGGGCGCTGGACGGGAAACTGACAACTGGGTCGGTCTTAAACTAGCAAAGACACTTCGCTGGGTGCTAGATAGGGGCCCTCTGTCCTTGAAGACAGCTCATACAGCAGGAATGGTATTTTTTTGTGGTTTTAAAACCGTGGTATACCTTGAAACTGGTAACTGGCCCATGCCTAATCTGAGGTGTGGATCTGTCAGTCTCAGATAGTTTTGAGTCCCGTGTGTCTGTTTGATCCTTTGTTAGTAAGATCGAAAAATTGTCCAAAAAAAGCTTTTGATTATAGGGGGGGTTGTAGCAGTCCAAGTTAGCAGCCATGTTAAGCTGATGTCATCATGTATATCGACTGTTTCTCTGTGTTTCCATTCTGCCGTCTGCTCTGATTCCTGTCATGTGATCACGTCTGTCACCGGTTCCACTGTTGCTGCTGTGTTGCATCACTGCGTTCTTCATGTAACCTGGCATGTCTTCTTTCAGATCATGCACCTCCTGTGACAGAAGCATGTAAGTGGTCCTCCAGAGTGAGACGCTACTAACCGCAGAGCTGCACCCCCCTTCCTTCTCCTCATTAACCCTAACCCCCCCCCCCCCCCCAAACAATGGTACAGTTCTGCTCCTAACTGGGATCCCTGTTCGCCTCATTTGCTGCTCACTTTTTATGGTCAACATTTATTTATTTTAAACACAAAACACCAATTTCTTTATTCACCTCCTAAACTCACAGATGTGGATGGAGTTTGAATGTATACACTTTGTTCCAAATTATTATGCAAATGATATTTTACACAGATTTTCCTAAATAGTCGATGCAAATGATATAATATAATATCATTTTCAAGTCACCAACCGTTAGGGTATAAGTTGAATTTCATTGAACAAACCACCCAATGAAAACAGGATTTTTTTTCAAAAATAAAAAACTCAAAATGCACTGTTCCAAATTATTCTGCACAACAGAGTTTCAAAACATTTTATAGGTTGTAAAGAACTGAAAATGGTCATTTGCTGAATTTGCAGCATTAGGAGGTCATATTTACTGAAATCAAAAGCTATTTCAATCAAACCCATCTTAACACGGAAGGCTTGTATCATGTGGACGACAGTTTAGTTGTCATTACTTAGAATTCCTCATGGGGGAGACAGAAACTACACACTATAGCTTTAAGTACATCATCATTTCTATAATCAATAATTTTTCTAAAGTACTACTTAACAATCTTTCCATGTACCTCCCTAAACCAGTAATTCCCAATCCCAGTAATACAATGAAATAACAACAAAATAAACAACAAACTGTAAACCAAATAAACATAATATGTATATGTGGTAACAACGTAAGCATATTGCATAGGTCTATCCCCAGTACATGACATCCTAGGAGCCCTCTGAAGAGCTCAGGTACTTCCCCCATTTTTTTGTGTAGACACTAAATCTGGCAAACCGTTCATATGACTTTTTTTTTTCAAATGCTGCCACTATCGCCATCTCACAAACCCATTCTTGGATTGATGGTAGCCCTTTGTTCCTCCATCCTCTCAGAAGAATCTGTCTGGCTATCATTAAACTGGATAGGACCCAACTTCTTGTGTGTTTCTATCTATCCTGCTTAAAATGAGACTTTTCTTCCTTGCTGCTCACTTGGATGGAAAACTTTCCCTTTCGTTGGAGGTGGAGGAGGAAAGGGGATGGGTTTCCAAGGCAACAGCCGCCCCTGTTGAGACAGATGTGTGTGGAAGAGATTATTTGAGTGATTTTTGAGGCACGGAAAAGAGAGCTGAGGTGATTCCGCAGAGCTCTTAAGGCACCTGTTATTAACACTCCCACGTGGAGAAATCTCAGAGAAAGGACAGGAGGCTCTCAGGGCCGTTTGTCTTGTGTTTTGGCGGCGGGTGATAATGTCACGTTTACAGGAGCATGACAGGGAGGGAAAAAAGGCCGCCGCGCTTGCTGATTGGAAGAGAAATGTTGTAAAAGGTGTCGTCGTTGAAGTAGCAGCGAGCGAGCAGACGCTTCACTCCATTCACTCCAGACTTAATGAAGATTTTAGAATCCCTAACAGCCCATTCAGCCACACGAGGCTTCCGGTGCTGACTACCGATCTGTCTCGGTACCGGCAGCAAGCGCAGACCGATGTTTGTCTGGAGGCGGAAGCTGTAATCCTAGATTAAATCTGCTGTTTTTTATGGTTTTATTTTGGCAAGACAGTAATCAAATTGAATATTTGTCTCCTTCAACTCTCTAGTGAAAGCAGACTAACTAAATAAATAAATGACACCTTGACTGTAGACATTTAAGAGGTAAATAAAGACATTTGCACCATAAATTGCTGCATAAAAAGTGTTTGACTCACAACATTTTCTGGGGGAGGATGCCCAGACCCCCCCCAGTTATAATGTGCGTCCCCTCCAATTCTGAAACAAAACCTATGCACTTGGTTAACCCTCCTGTTGTCCTCGGCTCAAATTAGACCCGTTTTCAAAAAGTTTCTCTATCAGAACATTTGGCTTTCTTTCAACCAAATTGTCCAAAACAATAACGTGGACGGTTCCGTACGACCATGACTCTTCAAGTAACAGAAATGATCCGTTCACTACCTTCATTGAATTTGGGTGTTTAATTTGATTTGATAGCTTTTGAAAAAGAAATGGATAAAAGAACATTTAAAAAAAAGTGACAAAAATGTCAAAAAAAAATTAAAAAGTGATTAAAAGAAACGTTTAAATCACGTTTAAAAAATATTGGAAAAGAAAGTGCAAAAAAAATCGACAAAAATGTCAAAAAAAGTGACAAACTAGGGCGCTCAGATAGCTCAGTTGGTAGAGCGGGCACCCATATATAGAGGTTTACTCCTCGACGCAGCGGCCGCAGGTTTGACTCCGACCTGCGGCCCTTTGCAGCATGTTGTTCCCCCTCTTTCCCCCCTTTCATGTCTTCAGCTGTCCTGTCAAATAAAGGCCTAAAATGGCCAAAAAATAATTGAAAAAAAATGACAAAAAAATACTACAAAAAAGCATTGATAAAGTTGACCAAAGCATTGAAAAATTAGTTTTAATTTAATTTCAAAGTTTGACCCAGAAAAACAAAAAGTTGCAGGGTGGACGAGAAGACAACACAAGTGTTAAAAAGCTGAAAGCAGCTCTCGATCCCTCAAAGAGTCACTAGAGAGACTCTGAAAGCCAGGAAGTAGGACAAGCAGTAATCAAGGGCCTGAGAGGTTCCAGCAGGGAGCTGCGTTCAAGCACCTCTCGGGAAGAATACTTCTGCATTTCTGGTTGCTTTTTCTGAACAAAACCAGCTGATTTGTTTTGTTGGTGAAGTTTTGGGGGATTTTCTTTTCCATTTCTGAAAGTCGTTGGTTTGGGAGGAGGCACTGCTCTTTTTTTAATGTCTCGCCCTTTTGGAAGCTGGTGTGGCAGCAGGGCGCCGTTTTGGTGGTGGTGATGTTGCCCTGAAACAGACGGCTGTTTCATTTTACAAGGTGTTCAAATCTCAGGAGTCAGTTTTAAAATAGTTCTTTTTTTTTTTTTAAACATGTGAAAGAAGATTTCCATTGCTTTGCTTTTGAATCATGGAAGAAATTAAGTTGCTTTTAACATAATGTGACTTTAACCTTTTAGCAAGCTCAGTTGAGTTGGAAGCAAGAAATTTTTCATGCACATTTCCTTGATTTTAAAACTGAAAACCAGATCAAACTGAGCATTTGTGCAGCCCGAATCTCTTTATCATGAAGAGGAGCTTTGTTTGTCTTTGTAGGTTCTTATTTCACGCTCCATTGTGTAGGAAGAGGCAAATGCTGTATATTTTATGTTCCATATGAGTATGCAAACCCCGTCCTAAACATCTGCCGTGCTTCATGTCTGGCTGATTTCTTTCCCTCTGCTGTCAGCGCGGCTGGCGCTCCTCTAACGGCAGGACTCACCCACTTAAATATGGACTCTATGGCTACTTTTACATCGCTATGTTTTGGTTTTTAAGCAGAGTTTTGAGCCAAAAGAGATCTCCGTGCACATAAGTGTTTTTAGCTAGTTTAAACTAACACTCCCAAACCTCATGTCTCATCATTATTCTGGTATTCTGGGCATAAACAGGAGCGTCATTTTAATTTACAGGAGGGATGGGGTACAACCCCCCCAACATTCAAAACTGGCCAGTGCAACCCTGCTTTAGATATTTAAAGACATTTGCACCGTAGATTGATGCAGAAGAATTCAACAGAATAGAAAGTGTTTAACATGCTCAGGGGAAAAGCGGGGGGAATGAGAGGGGGGAAACACCAGAGCAGGGGGAATGAGAGGGGGAAACACCAGAGCAGGGGGAATGAGAGGGGGAAACGCCAGAGCAGGGGGAATGAGAGGGGGAAACGTAGCAGAAGATATTCCTTTTTAAACCAAAATGTAGTGATGTAAATGTAGCCTTTAAAATTCAAAGCTGATCCGAGACCAGCGGAGCGGGGCCTAATGTTTGCATGCAGTCAGAAGGAATGAACACACTGGACGGATGTTTAAAAGGGAAATCTACGGATGTCTCACCGGGCTTGAGCTGACTGGGATGTTTGCTTTTGTTCCTGTGCATTCACCTGTGTATTAACAGCTTCAGAGTGAATGAAAATGTACCTTTTAAAGCTCTTTAGAGCCTTTATTTTTCTGTTTTAGTTTTAAACCAAGGTGGAAAGGGCCCAAACATATTCCACTTAAGTAAAAGTACTATTACTTTGAGGAACTTTTACTTAAGTATGAGTAAAATTACCGGTATAGAAATCTACTCAAGTAAAAGTAAAAAGTAGCTCATTTAAAATGTACTCAGAGTAAAAGTTACTTAGTTACTTTTAAACAGTGGGGGAGATATACTTTTTATACTACTTATAAATATCTTTATACTTAATATATTTCATTAACTCAGTCTTTTGCGATTTGATAAGGACACAAAGCCAAAAAAACAAAACAAAAATGACAAAAAAACGGCAATACTTTACTCAAAGGTATTGACATAATCGTGACATGACACTGTCATAACTATGACATGACACTGTCATGAACGTGTCATAAACATTATAAACAAGTCATGAACGTTTATGACTTCTATCATTAAGTGTCATTCAGTTTTTGTCATGACAAGTTGGCATTGTTTGGGTTGTCTTTGTCATGACAACTTGACATTACATTTCTTTGGAGTGTCCTTATTAAGACAGCTTGACATTAAACAGGATGACATTATGTCAAGTTGTCATGACAAAGACATCCTCTGGTAATGTCATCCTGGTTAATGTCAACTTGTCATTACAAAGACAACCCAAACAATGTCCACTTGTCATGACAAAAACTGAATGACACTTAATGACAGAAGTCATTAACGCTTATGACTTGTTTATAACGTTTATGACACGTTGATGACAGTGTCACGTCATAGTTTCAATTATGTCAATACCTTCAAGTGTTACCCAAAAAAGAGAAGTGAAAACAACGCTTTCGATTTGAGTTTGTTGACCGATACATTTATTTTTTTTACTTTACACACAATGTAACAGACAACAGTTCTTTGGAAACAAGCTTATCTTTGTGAAATTATTACTCCGTTGTTTGTTCCTGTTCACTTCTCCACGTAGAGAACTGGACTTTCCAACGATCACTGAGATGCAGCACGCTGACATTTCGGGCTTTTATTGTGCACTACTTTTATTTTCCTATGAAGGGAAATTCTCTCGCCTCGCGTTAAAAAGGTCAGACTAACCCTACTGGAGCTGCTGAAGTCGATATTAGGCTCGAGGGCACTTCAGCAGGGCAGGTCTTTGAGGATTTAAAGTGACGAGTTAACACACAGGTTGATAAACAGGAAGAAGGCTGCTGTTGCTGAGTGAATCCCTTTAACTGACCCCCAGGCTGCATGTAAACATGGCTGCTGGCTCCTGATTGGTTGCCATCATCCGTGGAAGAAGATGCCTAACTTGTATTCCTTCTCTGTTGCATCCAATGAGCAGCGCAGCAGAACCCGGCCCCGCCCATCCCGGCCCGGCAGTACGAGGTGGCCATGAACCGGCAGCAGCGCTACTTCCGCATCCCGTTCATCCGGCCGGGTGACCAGTACAAAGACCCCCAGAACAAGAAGAAGGGCTGGTGGTACGCGCACTTCGACGGGCCCTGGATCGCCCGGCAGATGGAGCTGCATCCCGATAAACATCCCATCGTTCTGGTGGCAGGTCAGTACAGAGAGGAAGAGGAATTAACTAGACTGAGATGAAAGCTATGATTGGACAATAGAGAGGCAAAGTCCCTCCCCTTCCAGTGGACTTCATGGGACCTTGGGAAAAGATATACATGGTAGTGAACGATGAGACTCATTATTTTTGGATCCCCTTTGAATTGAGCCACGTATTTACACATACGATGTTCGTCACTCTAAAAGATCATTTTTTAACTGGAGAAGAAATCGTCGTCACCAAACCCACCAGACTCCATGTAAATAAACAGTAATTTTATCATCATAAAACACACTTCATTCAAAGTGGACAGAAACAAAATAAAAATATCAAAAGCCGTCTTGGTTCATCTTTCCACTGTTCCAACAATCACCACTCTGGTTTGGTTGAAATAAACCCTTAATTCACCCATTTACATGTGGAGATATGCTGGCTCTATACACGCTAAAAGTCCTGATTATTTGCATGGAGTCTGGTGGGTTTGGTGATAGTGATTTCGGGGCTGTTTCATGTTAAACAAAAAGGATCTTACTCTTTAACTAAAAGGTCTATCTGTAGGGATCTTTCCCTAATGTTGTCCGACATTTAGAATAATAATCTGAGTCTGTCAGCAGCAACAACGGAGGACGTTGAACATCTGTCCTGTAGGGTTGCATTACAGCCCGGTTCACGGCTGCCGGTTACAGCGTTCTGGCTCAATACTGGACCAGTTTCAAAGATTTTTGTTCACATCAGTCACTTAAACACCAATGCATGGGGAACTAGGGTCTATGTTGGAAAAATGAAATGAAATTACCCTTTAACAGTGTTTGTGCCACAACAGACTGTAGAACCACAGATTGTACCAATGCAGGAGTCAAAACGCAATACTGAAAGAGAAAAAGTAGTTGTTTTGTTCACCCATCTGTCTCAGCATATGTGCAGAGTTATAAAAACCTGTGTTTCTCATCACTTTGTGGGACTCCGAGGGTTGCTGTGGGTTGAGGGATGTTTGGGAGCGCTTGGTGCTGCCGTGGGATTTTAAAGTGTAAAGTGTTTGGTCGTCAATCAGAAAGAACAGCAAACATTGTGGTGAAATGGTTTGTATTTTAGAGCGGAGGTGTTCACAGACAGCAGCAGTATGTGGCTGACTAACGACCTCATATTAATATTGGTTCACACAGTGCTGGAACTTATTGCCTTCACAGCTGCAGGTGTGTTAAACTGACTGAATGGGAATCGCCATCGTTGAATGTGTTCAGGGAATGAAATATTTCTTCCTGTTGCTGCACTTTTTATTCAGAGTGCAGGACAGAAGTCTAAAAGCTGTTTCAAACGTGGCCTGGGCGGCTGCGCGCGGAGGGTCTGCTGAGTGTCTGATCGCCGAGCCATGCACCTCTAAGATTTAGTAACAATGGGGACGCTGTCGCATAGACCGCGTTGCAATGATTGGCTACAGGAGAGAAGAAGTCCGTTCTTTGATCCGCTCTGACCGCGATCAGTATGAAAGACCAGGCGCTTCGTGGCGACCGTGTGCGCCGACCGCGCTGAACGCAAGAAGCATGAAACAACTTTACAAAATTCACCAAATCAACAGTTTAAAAGGATCATCAAGTATTCTGTGACTTTGGATGTTAAGACAGTAAAACCTTTATATTCACAGATTTTTGTCATCTTCCCAGTGTAATACTAAAACATGTTTAACCCTAAAAAATAACAAAAATTCATAAAGAAAGTCATTTATAGTGTAGAATGCCATAAAAATGTCACTGTAATGGGGCACTTGGTGGTTAGGAACAGTGTTGGGAAGGATACTTTCAAAACGTATTCCGTTACAGAGTACAGAATACATGCCCAAAAATGTCATTTGTAACGTATTCCGTTACGTTACTCAGACTGAGTAACGGAATACTTGGAGTACTTCCACATTGAACTGCATGTTATAAGTAGGAATGCAGCCATCACATCCAGTTTACTAAACAGGCCTGTTCTGGTGTGTTCTTCTGGTCCATCTGGCTGAATGTGTACCTGAACAAGCAGATAGATTGTGGTATTTGTAGTCCTGAACTGCATACTACAACAATCTAACCACAGTCTTCGCTACCACAAGCTAATTTTAGCTAACGTTAGCTAACATGTCAAACGCGGCTAGTCTTTCAACAGCTCTGGGGCTAGTTAATCAGCACGTAGGAGAATGTAAAGTCACACGTCAACAGCAGTAAAACCACAGCAGACGACTACGCTTGGCTAAAAATAACGTACTTTAAGATGCTTCTTCAGGTTGGAGGTGGAGGAATCTGGGCGCTGAAAGGAAGTTGGTTGCTGCTAAGCAGAAGTTGCACTGCAGTGCACAGTTATATTTCCTTCTCCCTTCTCTTTCTTTAATGTGAAATGCTGTTTGAATTTCCAAGATAGAAACCATTCCTGCCCTGGCTCCATCTCTACCTCTATCAGTGATCACGCAGATAGCTCACTTTTTCGTTTTCATATTGGGGCTTCTGGGAAATGCATGGAGTTGCGAGAGTGAATAAACCCGTGAAACAGAGAAGTATCGTCATGTAATCCATTGATTTCAACAATGTAACTGTATTCTAAATACCAACTATTTCAATTGTAACTGTAACGGAATACAGTTACTCATGATTTGTATTCTGAATACGTAACGCCGGTACATGTACTCCGTTACTCCCCAACACTGGTTAGGAAATGTAGTCAGTGATTATGGGGTGTCTAGTCAGGACTCGGGAGGCAGGGATGCTCAGGTTTTGGGCATCTTCAGTTAAGATTGAAATGACATCTCTGCCTGTTGCTGAAGCATACTTTTTATTTTCAGGAAAGGACGACATGGAGATGTGCGAGCTGAGTCTGGAGGAGACGGGCCTGTCGAGGAAGAGAGGCGCCGAGATCCTCCCCCGGCAGTTTGAGGAGATCTGGGAGCGCTGCGGCGGGGTCCAGTACCTCCGCAGCGCCATCGAGAGCCGGCAGGCGCGCCCTACCTACGCCACGGCCATGCTGCAGAGCATGTTCAAGTAGATGAAGCCCAGGGTGGGGGGGTCGCATTGCAAACAAAGGGACAAACGCACCAGCTACCTACAGTAACACAGATGGCGTCTGAGCGTACTGCACCAGGTTCTGACTGCGGGGCATTCACGTGAACAGCAATTCTTCTCAACTCTCCTTTTGTTTCTCTTCTATTGTCGTTTTTTTTTTTTGTTCGTGCTGGCTTTCGGTTCCTCGAAGAAGAAAGGGGGGGGGGGGGAGAGGGAAGCCAGGGCAGGGAGGTTTTGCATTAAACCCTATGCAGAAAAATCATAGTAAATTATCACATCTGGTTGTTTTCCAAGGAATTCTGTTCTCTGTAACATGTTTGCAAGTCTAACTCTGAGGCCTTAATACTACTTTAACAGGGTTTAAAATGCCACAAGTAGGACTTTTTGTTTTTGTTTTAAAGCTGCCTCCCCAAACGAGAAAACTTAATTCCTCTGTAATTATGCATTCCTGATTATTACACTGAAGTCTTACTGGTGTGTCGCTTCCATCTTAACAGCTAGCTGGTGATCCCTCTCCGACTTTAAACCTGCTGTTTACATGGTCTTCATGTGGTTCTTACAGGGCGAGAAACACTTGCACAACGGGCGCTCACCGTGAGGCAGCGCTGCACGAGTGACTGCACTCAGAATGAAGTCAAATATTTGCTAATACTTTATTTTTTTTTTCATTTTTACCTTTTGTCTTTCCAACCGAATGTAACTCCAGACCTCGTTGATTTGTTCATGTAGTGATTCCTCTTTTCTTCTCACTGTGTGTGATTAAATGTGTAAAAGCTAATCAGAAAAGGGTCCAAAAAAACGTTTGACTTCGAGACCAAACATCGCTCCGAACTTTAAGCCCTTGTTGGGTTTCCGTAATTCAGCTCTGTGATTACTTTTTCGTCTGCGTTTTATAAAGCAAAGCAGGAAATTGTGAAATAATCATGCAACTCCACGCGGGCTGTTTGAGACCAGATCAGTGCTGCAAAAAAACTATCCTCCATACATTCACGAGGAAAACATAATTTGCCAGTGCAGTGATTCCCAAGGCAGTTTCACGTTTTTCATTATCCTGAAAACATATAATCATGTGATTCCAGAAATGTTTTAAAGAAATTCCAAATCTCACATCAGATTGAAAAGCTACGGAGCGCATCATTAACTCTGTACGATGCACTGGTACTCAGAATGAACTGGAACATTCATACAAACGCTGAACATTTTATGTGCAGCCAACAGTGATATTCCAACTGGAATGTAAAAGTTTATTTTTGGAAGAACAGTTTTCTACTCGTGCTCTGGCACGAGAAGCAATAAACCACGCAAGCTAAGCTAAGCGGGGGAAAAACAGGCGTCCTTTGATGTACACACAAAAAAAAACATTTAAAGACAATCTGCTGTGACGTTACACCTTTATTCACCTGAGGTTGCCAAGTTTGTTCCCGAGCTTTCTCTTCCTTTTGACGCTCTCCTCTGCACAACAAAACGCTGACTTAGATTGTCTGAAAGCATGGAGATCCGTCTCGCTGCAAAGTGGCTGTTCCTCTTTTTATAAATGGCATTAACACGCAGGAAAGCAGGCTCGAAATCAATGAAAGAACTCACCCAAGAGAAGCCGACGGTCTGATAGTCGAGCTGCCAGTGGCCAACGTTTGGATTTGATGATCTACGGGTGGAAACGCGTCTAGACGCCTCGGTTAAAAGTGGGCTTTCACGGAAACACAAGTGCGAGTAAAGTGACCAATAGAACGCTTTTTTTGATAGATAATTTAGGGTTACACTTTACTTGAAGGTATCTACATAAGAGTGACATGACGTGTCATAGACATTATAAACAAGTCATAAATGGTTATGACATAATGCTTTTTTTTTAGTAAGTGTCATTCGGTTTTTGTCATGACAAGTTATGTTTCATGTGTCATGACTGTGTCATGTGTTCATGACAGTGTCATGTCACTCTTATGTAGAAACCTTCAAGTCAAGTGTTACCCAATTTTGTCTGAGCAAAACAAACATGCGAAACGTTACCCGTTTATTCTGATTTAAGACGTACGAACATGCAGAACCAGGTGAGAACGAGGTGTTTTCCTGTCCGTTGATGCCGAGTGTAAAGGGGGCCACATTCTGAGCTTCGCCCACGGTTACGACCTCAGTTTTAGGTTGTAACACCTGAGTAATGACTTTGAAATATTTCCTGAAATGTACAAGAAAATCCTGCATCTGCTCCGATCTGTTTCTCTTCCACACATTACAATCATTCCTCGGGAAGCGCTGCCTTTGTCCACTGTCACTTTTCTAACGCTGATCTCTCTAACAGATGAATAAAAAGCATTCCATGTTTCACTCACCTCTCTGCATCTTCTTTCACTTCAGTTTGGGGTCAAACTAAACCTGAATATCTCCTCAATACCTTTTTAAAAACAATGAAGAAAATGGGGTCTCTTATACAACTCAGTTTGTATTTTTAACTATTGATTGTAAAACAACATTTAGATGACAATTTAACACTTCAAATAAGAAAAAAGTCCAAGTTACATTTGTCTATTTACATGAATTGTACAAGAGAATATGATATTACAGATCTACAACCTAAAAAAATGGCTGCATTTGCCCGCTAAATTCATTGTTAGCATGCTAACAAGCTACACTAAGATAATGATAAAACGTGGTAAACATTATTCCTGCAAAACGTAAGCATTTAGCTCAAAGCACCAATAACAAAGACAGAAACAGTTAGCTTTTCTAGTTTCTCACTTTTTCCTTTAGAAATACTGGATTATTTCACCTTGTTAGGCCTTTAAAAATCCTTCAAAACAAACAATTTGAGAAAGAAAAAATTCACTTTTTGGTGCTCAAAACCATAACCTTGAGACCAGGAGCGGGCTCAAAGTAAATATTGCTGGATTTTTAAGGGGTCACAAGCTAAAACAAAAAGGTTGGTAACCACTGATCGATGAAATCAGCTGCATTTTACTTTTCATTACTTCGGCAACACATCCACAGTGATCCTCATCTTCAGTCCCAGTATATAAGAGGTTCAGGTGTACAACAGGGTAAAGAATGTTTGTATTAAGCTGTGAAAGGATGAGAGTGTCCAGTTCTGACAGTGTTTACAGACCTAAATGAAAAAATTAAAGCAGATCCCTGATGCGAGGTTCCTTTTTTGTTTCCATATTTGAGAGCATTCAGATGATCTCACATCAAATCCTGTGTATTTTTAACCACATATTTACTACACAAAGATTGTCAGCAGACATGTACAAAAACAGTCCCGGGTCGATCAGTGATCGAGGCTGCTGAGTCATGTGCTGAGATCCTCTTCGACGACAATGACGGCGGCTGTCCGGCAGTTTCCAAAGTGGCCTAAATGTCTGTTTAGCTGAAGGAAGATGGTCTCTGATATAAAGCTCAGAGCTCTGAAGAGTTTGGAGGCAAACGGTATATCCTGAAAGCTCTACAGCTTTTGATTTCTAACTGTGAGGCTGTGATGAGTCGCGAGTTCCTGCTGACGAATCCTATTTCATCGAGTCTGCAGGGGAAGAAGGTGCAATATTAAAGGGGTACTCAAACTAATTTTGCATGTGAAAAAAAGACATAGTATAGCACGTCCAAAAACATTCATTAAAAAGTCATTTGTCGAAAAAAGTCATGAGAAATTCAAAGTATGTTGAAAATTCATAAAAACGTCATTAGTATGTCAAAGAAAGTAATGAAAAATTCACAGTATTTCAAAAAGTAATAAAGTCATAGTACAATAAATCGAAAAAAGTCAGAGTATAGTATACTGAAAAAAGTCAGTAAAGTATGTCAAAAAATATAGAATAAAAATCATAGTATGTCGAAAAAGTCATAGTAGAGAATGCTGAAACAAGTCATAGTATCGTATGTCATAATGTAGAAAACAGTCAGTATAGTTTGTCAAAAAGTCATAGTATAGTCGAAAAAAGAATAAAAAGTAATAGTATAATATGTCCAAACTATTCATAAAATGTCATATTATAGTATTTAGAAAAAAGTTATAAGTCATAGTATTTAGAAAAAAAGTATAGTATGCTGAAAAAGTCATAAAAATTATAGTAAAGTAGTCGAAAAAAATTCATAAAAAGTCGTATACTGAAAAAAGTCAACGTACAGTATGTTGAAAAATGTAGAAACTTTTTTTTCACTTAAGAAGTCATAGTATAGTATGTTGAAAAAATAAAAAGTCATAGCATAACATGTAACAATTCATAAAAAGTCATAGTATAGTATGTCGAAAAAAGTCATAAAAAGCCATAGTATGTTGAAAAAGAGTCAGTATAGTAGTGATTTGATGTCATTTGTTGAAGCTGTGGTTGAGATTCCTGGAGAAAATGAGGAAAGCTGATTTAGTATTCACATCCATCAGATGTGAAAGGAGGGAGTTGGAAACCGCCTCATTTCCCAGCACATTCCGTTATTTTCTAAGCATTACAGTATCAAAGGTTAATGCAATTGTACATTTGTTTGCTACCTCATATATTTGTAGAGTATTCATTGTGAAGGAAATATATGAAATATGAAATATATATGAAAGTGACATTACTAAGAAGTTACATGACTTTAGGAAATGTGGGTGTAGGTAAGGAAAAAGTGTAACTGTGGTCATGTCAAATGTGTGCGAGTATGCTTGAGTAGATAATCAATGGTGCTCTGTGCAATATGTGTGTTTGCTTGATTAGATCATTACCCTTACTGTTAACACATGGTGAGCTGGTAAAACACAGGTTACATCATTATGGGACAGTGGAAAAGTACAAAATACCTAGAGACAGGATGAGAGACATAGGTTGTGAAACAACTGTTATGATTGTGGTCATGTAAGAGTTACATGACTTCTAGGTACCCTCCTCCTTCAGCGGGCGGCTGAAGAAGTCATTGGACCAAGAAGGGCCAAAGGATCCTGGCCCCAACCAACCAATGAGAGGGAGGAGGCGACACCCCGGAGTAGGCCTGCACGATTAATCGTTCTAAAATCGCGATCTTTGATTCTCATTTAATTTTACGAGCCGACTGCATCACAAACGCTACTACTTTCTTCTGTGAGTTTTAAACATGGACTGTATAAAAAAGGTTTTAAAGCGCTGCAGAGCTCTCCCTTCTCTTCATTGAAGCCTCTGTGTTTACAGGCTGGTGGTGATGATCAATGTGCTATAGGTGCCAAAACAAAATCTGTTTTGTACTGCCAATTAGTTTAGTGTTGTCGTGGTTCATGTGTGCAGTAAACATTACACTTCGTGAGAAAAATATCATGGCAGAGAATCGTGATCTCAATTCTAAGCTAAAAAATGGTGCAGGCCTACCTCGGAGTAGAATAGAACATACACTGTCTGTACAGGGAAGAAAGTGGCCATTCTACGGAGCCCCAGGGTGAAGTAGGCTGGTCCACATCAATGTGTGTGTCATTTACTCTTGTTGTTTTATTCCTTGTATACAAGTTGCTTTTATTACAGTTTTTTACGATCGCTATGACAATTTTTTTCAATACTTTTAACAACTTTCCTAAACTCTTAACGCACCAACACACCTACAACACACAACTGGCAAAAGTTCAAAATACAATAATACACTAATACAATGTACTATGTCTACCAAAACAATGCAAACATGTCTCAAAATCAAATAATTCTTCCAGAACACTACCACATGTTCTCTTCCAACAGGAACATTTAGTCACTCACTGCACAATGTCATACAGAACACTATCATCACATGGAATTACAGAAACTGCATTATTTGATACGTGTCAGGTCTGCCCTTATACAACAGACAATAGTATATTGTATTGATCATAGATTGTGTTTTGCACTGCAGTTTCTCTTGAAGCCTCTACATTTTTGTTATTTTAAGATTATTTTTTGGGCTTTTCTGCCTTTATTTGACAGGACAACTAGTTGAGAAAGGGGGAAGACATGCAGGAAATGGTCACAAGTTGGATTTGAACCCTGGACCTCTGTGTCGATGCATAAACCTCCAAGTATATGTGCGCCTGCTCTACCCACTGAACCAACCCGGCCACCATTTTGTTTCTTTTGCTGCAGAGATTCAATACAAAAAATGAATGACCCATCTCAGAGTAGCTTTATAGAATGCACAGTTTATGAAAAAAAGGAGACAGAGACAGAATTGTCCTGGTACTCCTCTTCCTCTCCCTCGTGAAGGCATTTTTTTTTATTTTCTGTGTTCATCTACAGTATATTGTTCAAACAGGTCCTCTTTTACTGTCCTACCATATGATCATGCAACTGAAAGAACCTCAACACCTGAGTGTGTTTCCTAGAAGGGAATCAGCTGTGATTGATCTATTTGCATAGCTTCAATCAGCTGTTTCTGTATAAAATGCAGGGGATATATTTGTGTTTCAATTTACAATATGAGCAGCTGTTCACTTTGACGTTAGCCTTTAAGTTAGGTTTAGAACATGATGTTATCTGTTCTGACATACAGAGTGAAAGCATTTGCAAATTGGTCAGTAAAGATCCATTGTTTTGGTCTTGGTGGAGCTTGTGTGTAAAAGAAGTTCAAGCATTTAAAATGTGTGTTAACTGTATGCATTTTGTGTCAAAGCAACAAGAAATGTATTAATTGTATAGCCTACACAGACAGATGTTGTGCTAACTGTGTTAAGAGTTTAGGAAAGTTGTTAAAAGTTTTGAAAAAGGTGCCATAGCGATCGTAAAAAACTGTATTCCAGCTATAATAAACCACCTTAAATGAGAGAAGTAGATTGTCTTCTGTTCTGACTGACCAATTGGACCGCGTCAGTACGATGAAAAAAAATCATAAAAAGTCATAGTGTAATATATCAAAAAATAATAAAAAGACATAGTATAGTATATTGAGACAAGTCATAAAAAGTCATAGTGTATGTCGAAACAAATGATAAAGTCATAGTATAGTAAGTCGAAAAGTAATAAAAAGTCATAGTATAGTATGTCAAAAAAAGTCATGAAAAATTCACAGCATGTCGAAAAGTAATAAAAATAAAAAAAGTCATAGTATAGTATGTTGAAACAATTCATAAAAAGTCATAGTATAGTGTGTCGAAAAAAAGCCATATAAAGTATGTCGAGAAAAAGTCATAAAAAGTCATAGTATAGTATGTTGAAAAAAGTCATAAAAAGTCATAGTATAGTATGTTGAAAAAAGTCATAAAAAGTCATAGTATGTCAATAAAGTTATAAAACAATTATAGTTTAGTATGTCGAAAAAAAGTCATAAAAAAGTCACAGTATATTATGTCGAAAAAAAGTCATAAAAAAGTCATAGTATAGTATGTTGAAAAATGTAGAAAAAAGGTCATAATATAGTATGGTCAAAAAAGTCAACGCAAGTCATAGTATAGTATCTCGAAAAAAGTAATAAAAAAATCATAGTATAGTATGCTGAAAAAAGTAATAAAAAGTAATAGTATGTCAAAAAAGAGTCATAGTATAGTATGCTGAAAAAAGTAATAAAAAGTAATAGTATGTCAAAAAAGAGTCATAGTATAGTATGCTGAAAACAGTCATAAAAAGTTATAGTGTAGTATGTCGAAGAAATAATAAAAAGTCATAGTATAGTATGTCATATGTATGGCCGTATGTTTTGGACACTCGGGTGAAGAGAGGGGCAGAGCTGTCAACCGATCACCATCTGGTGGTGAGTTGGGTCAGGGGGTAGGGGAAGACTCTGGACAGACCTGGTAAGCCCAAACGGGTAGTGTGGGTAAATTGGGAACGTCTGGAGGAGGCCCCTGTCCGACAGACTTTCAACTCACACCTCCGGCGGAGCTTTTCGTGCATCCCTGTGGAGGCTGGGGGCATTGAATCCAAGTGGACAATGTTCAAAGTTTCCATTGCTGAAGGCACCAAGGTGCTTCTGGAAAACCGTTCGCCACCTCAGGAGGGGGAAGTGGGGAACCGTCCAAGCTGTGTACAGTAAGGATGGGACGCTGTTGACCTCAACTGAGGAGGTAATAGGGCGGTGGAAGGAGCACTTTGAGGAACCCCTAAATCCAACTAATCCTCTATTTCAGAGGCAGAGCTGGAGGATGATGGGGGATTGTCGTCAATTTCCCTGGTGGAAGTCGCTGAGGTAGTCAAACAACTCCACAGTGGTAAAGCCCCAGGAATTGATGAGATCCGTCCAGAAATGCTTAAGACTCTGGGTGTGGAGGGGTTGTCTTGGTTGACACGCCTCTTCAACATTGCGTGGAAGTCTGGGACGGTGCCTAAGGAGTGGCAGACCGGGGTGGTGGTTCCCCTTTTTAAAAAGGGGGACCAGAGGGTGTGTGCCAATTACAGGGGTATCACACTTCTCAGCCTCCCTGGTAAAGTCTACTCCAAGGTGCAGGAAAGGAGGGTTTGGTCGATAGTTGAACCTCAGGTTGAAGAGGAACAATGCGGATTCCGTCCTGGTTGTGGAACAACGGACCAGATCTTTACTCTCGCAAAGATCCTGGAGGGAGCCTGGGAGTATGCCCAACCGGTCTACATGTGTTTTGTGGATCTGGAAAAGGCGTATGAGCGGGTCCCCCGGGAGATACTGTGGGAGGTGCTGCGGGAGTATGGGGTGAGGGGGTCCCTTCTCAGGGCCATCCAATCTCTGTACGACCAAAGCGAGAGCTGTGTCCGGGTTCTCGGCAGTAAGTCGGACTCGTTTCAGGTGAGGGTTGGCCTCCGCCAGGGCTGCGCTTTGTCACCAATCCTGTTTGTAGTATTTATGGACAGGATATTGAGGCGTAGTCGGGGTGGGGAGGGGTTGCAGTTCGGTGGGCTGGGGATCTCATCGCTGCTTTTTGCAGATGATGTGGTCCTGATGGCATCATCGGCCTGTGACCTTCAGCACTCACTGGATCGGTTCGCAGCCGAGTGTGAAGCGGCTGGGATGAGGATCAGCACCTCTAAATCGGAGGCCATGGTTCTCAGCAGCAAACCGATGGAGTGCCTTCTCCAGGTAGGGAATGAGTCATTACCCCAAGTGAAGGAGTTCAAGTACCTTGGGGTCTTGTTTTGCGAGTGAGGGGACAATGGAACAGGAGATTGGTCGGAGAATCGGCGCAGCAGGGGCATATTACATTCAATTTATCGCACTGTTGTGATGAAAAGAGAGCTGAGCCAGAAGGCAAAGCTCTCGATCTACCGGTCAATTTTCGTTCCTACCCTCACCTATGGTCATGAAGGCTGGGTCATGACCGAAAGAACGAGATCCAGGGTACAAGCGGCTGAAATGGGTTTCCTCAGGAGGGTAGCTGGCGTCTCCCTTAGCGATAGTGTGAGAAACTCAGTCATCCGTGAGGAACTCGGAGTAGAGCCGCTACTCCTTCGCGTCGAAAGGAGCCAGTTGAGGTGGTTCGGGCATCTGGTAAGGATGCCCCCTGGGCGCCTCCCTAGGGAGGTGTTCCAGGCACGTCCAGCTGGGAGGAGGCCTCGGGGAAGACCCAGAACTAGGTGGAGGGATTATATCTCTAACCTGGCCTGGGAACGCCTCGGGATCCCCCAGTCGGAGCTGGTTAATGTGGCTCGGGAAAGGGAAGTTTGGGGTCTCCTGCTGGAGCTGCTGCCCCCGTGACCCGACCCCGGATAAGTGGACGAAGATGGATGGATGGAGTATAGTATGTTGAAAAAAATTCTGAAAGTCATAGTATAGTATGTTGAAACAATTCATAAAAAGTCATAGTATAGAATGTCGAAACAATTCATAAAAAGCCATAGTATGTCGAAAAAGAGTCATAGTTTAGTACGATGAAAAAAATAGTGTGTATGTCAAAGAAATCATAAAAAGTCATAGTGTAATATGTCAATAAAATCATAAAAAGTAATTGTATAGTATGTCGAGACAAGTCATAAAAAGTCATAGTGTAGTATGTTGAAAAAATAAATAAAAAGTCATAGTATAGTATGTCAAAAGTCATTGTATAGTTTGTTAAAAAAAAGTCATAAAAAGTCATAGTATATTATGTCGAAAAAATTTATTAAATGTCATAGTTTAGTATGTCAAAAAATTTAGAAAAAAGTCAGTATAGTTTGTCGAAAAAAAATCATTGTATAGTTTGTCAAAAAAAAGTCATAGTATGGTATGCTGAAAAAAGTCATAAAAAGTCACAGTATACTATGTTGAAAAATAGAGAAAAAAGTCATAGTGAAGTAAGTGGAAAAAAGTCATAAAAAGTAATAGTATATTATGTTGAGAAAAGTCATAGTTTATGTTAAAAAAAATTTGAAAAAAAATCAGTATAGTTTGTCGAAAAAAGTCATTAAGTCATAGTTTAGTATGTTGAAAAAAGTGATAGTATAGTGTAACAAAAAAAGTCATTAAAAAGTATAGTATGTCGTTAAAAAGTCATAGTATAGTATGTTAAAAAATGTAGAAAAAAGTCAGTATAGTTTGTCGAAAAAAGTTATAAAAAGTCATAGTATAGTATGTTGAAAAAAGTCATAGAATAGTATACTGAAAAAGGTCATAAAAAGTCATAGTATAGTATGTTGAAAAATAAAGCAGAAAGTCATAGTATAGTATGTTAAAAAAATTTAGAAAAAAGTATAGTTTGTCGAAAAAAGTCATAAAAAGTCATAGTATGGTATGCTGAAAAAAGTCATAGAATAGTATACTGAAAAAGGTCATAAAAAGTCATAGTATAGTATGTCGAAAAAAGTTCTAGTATAGTTAAGTGGAAAAAAATAAAAAATAAAAAAATAAAAGCTGTGGAACGGCTGCGTGCTCCGCCGTCCGTCAATACCCACCAGGTCCGGATTTGTTGCGGCACGGCTGCAGCCATGGCTGACAGCTGTAGTCACGAGGACCCACGAGATCTCACAAATTTACGTAGAATAGAACCACAAAACCAACACCAGTTTGTTTCCATCCAGAGAAGTAGAGGGGAAACAACTCTGTGCTGTGTTTTCAAGGTGTAGTTCAGGGAAATATGATCTGCCGTGAGCACAGTGTATTTTATTTTGAAAATTAACCAGATGTTTATTTTGTTTCTGTTTCTCGACTTCCTGTCCAGCACTATCTGCCGTGTGCTGAATTGCTGCGGAGCTCTCCGGCGTCCGACAAAAATAGAAGCTCTGCGTATCTACTCCGGAGGGCTGTGACGGAGTAGGGACGCAGACGTTCTGCAGTCAGTGGAAATACACATACTGACTTTAATGGAAACCTAATGACTCCGCCGACGATGTTCCGGAGCCGTTCCGCAGCCGTTACGCATCCAGTGGAAATTGGGGGTGAGTGTGCGGGTATCTGAGTCTTGACTGATGATGTTCTAACCATTTTATTATTATAAGGATATATTAGCCTACCTTTCATTCAACGAAGTAGCCTACATCTTAATAATAAGCAAAACACCACCTTAGGTTCATCAAACCTTGTGCTTGTGCATTTGTGTCCTTAAAGTAGCCTAGATAAACGTTGCCCATGATGCAAACTTTAACGAGAATTGCAGCTTTTCAATCTGCATTGGCAGACACAAACTCATGATAGACCTCTTCAAATAAAGCACAGGAACTCGTCAGTCGTGAAATTCTAAGTATATATATATATAGCTTGTTTTATGATTCATGAGGAGTATACTGTTTTATTGTATTAATGTATAAATGACACTTTTTTGAAATATTTAATGTGTCAACTCTCACTGATTCTTGCTTTCTCATTACATGGCGTTTGTAGTTTTAAGGAGTAGGAGTTGGTATACATATTCAGGGTAGCGCAAGGACGGGTGGTATTTGTGATCTTATGTGGTGGGCCTGTCTGGGCCAAAATGCCAGGGCTGACTTTTGGTCCCAGTCCGCCCCTGACCTGGGGGTACCAGAAGCTCAAAACAAGTGTCAATAGCAACAGCAAAATAAGCTGTTTGGCAATGGCAGAGAAGATTTGGCAAAAATTTTCATGGGCGCAACCCACATACACATGAGCGCTGCTGCTCATCCCACAAATGCATGTTCCTTACAAATGGGGCACCATTTGAAAGGGAACTAAACAGGCTTTCCAACGGTATAAGATTTATTGCCAAAAAGTATTGTTACCAGAGAAATAATCTACCAAACACAAATTTCCTTACTTTTTGTGCTAAGTTTAGTATGTTGGGAAAAAGGTCATAGTATAGTATGTCCAAAAAATTAATAAATAGTCATAGTTTAGTATGTCAAAAAGTGTAGAAAAAAAGTCAGTATAGTTTGTCGAAAAACGTCATAGTATAGCGTGTCGAAAAAAGTCATTAAAAAGTGATAGTATATGTCGAAAAAGTCATTAAAAAGTTATAGTATAGTATGTCGGAAAAACTTCAGTATAGTATGCTGAAAAAAGTCATAAAAAGTCATAGTATAGTATGTCGGAAAAAAAGTCAGTATAGTATGCTGAAAAAAGTCAGAAAAAGTAATTGTATAGTATGTTGAAAAAGTCATTAAAAAAGTCATAGTATAGTATGTCGAAAAAAAGTCAATATAGTATGCTGAAAAAAAAGTCATAAAGGTCATAGTATAGTATGTCAAAAAAATTCATAGTATAGTATGTTGAAAAAAAGTCATAAAAGTAATAGTTTAGTATGTCGAAAAAAATCATAGTATACTAAAAAGAAATCATAAAAAAGTCAGTATAGTTTGTCGAAAAAAAATCATAAAAGGTCATAGTATAGTAGTCGAAAAAAAGTAAATAAAAGTCATAGTATAGTATGTCGTAAATGTCATAGTATAGTATTTCAAAAAAGGTAACTAAAAAGTCATAGTATGGTATGTTAAGAAAATGTCTTAAGCAGTCAGTAGAGTTTTTTCATGGGTGTTTCTACATCTATTCATAGCTAGCTGTGGGAGTACACATTTTTCTTTCTACCTTCATCTCATTGAACTCTAAGTTCCAACTGTGTTGAGTAACATAAATAAGCATGATCAAATGATCTGCAGTGCACTGACGAAATGACTCAAGGTTACATTAGCTTTTAACGCTGGCAATTAATTGGAATTAATTAAGTAGAAGTGCTCCAATTTCCTATAATTAGTGCCAAACATGGTACTTTCCTGGAAATCACAGACTTGTAAGAAAACGTGTTCTTCTTGTAAATGTGGATCCAAACTGCTGCTTTCTCCCCTCAAACTGTTTTACTGATCCTTTTACAGTGTTCGTCTCTTTAGTTGTAATGTTTTCAGGGGATAAACTTCTGAAGTCGAAAGATCAGAGCGGACAAAAACATAATACTTTAATGAGTGATGAGTAATAAGTGATTTAGTTGTAGTAACTGTGTGGCTACTACAAAAAAAATAAAACATATTTAAAAAAATAAACAAGAAAACTGATGTTTTAGTTTGGAGCAGAAGGAGAGTGAGACGTCCTGAACTTCCCTCGCAGCTCGGCAGCGTTTCCGACCCATAGACTGCAAAAATAATAGACGAAGCTTCCAGGCCTGAATAGTGAAGCTAAAGCGGAAGTGCTTTAAATCTGCATTCTATCTAATTTCCAGCAGGGGGCGACAATACTGGCTCCAACAAGAAGTCTGTTTCTAAAAAGTCTGAGAAAATGAGCCTACTTCTTTCTTGATTTATTACCTCAGTAAACATTTTCATAATGAGTCTATGGTCTCAATCGCTAGTTTCAAGTCTTCTTCAACACGGCACGATGTTCGTTTAGTAAATGATGGTCCCATTTATTTTAAAATACACGATAAAGGCAGGGGATGCTTTAGGACCTGTCAATCAGAACAGAGGCGTAGCAATGCTAACTATGCTAACACTGTGGACATTTAATTGGACCTCAACTTGTTTTTGGCTGTTGTCCATGTTTTCATCTTAAACTTTGACCCTCTCACTGTGTGTGTTAATTGGAACATTTTGGTCGCCTAAAAATGTCTTGTTCAGCAACCAAGATAGCTAGCTAGTGCTAGTGTTAGCTAGTAACTTAAGAGAAAGGCTGCTGATTTTGAACCAGCTTTGTGTACTGCTGTGCATGCTGACGAATGGCGCCAGTAGTAGGTGGTCCATGTTTAGCCGTAGCCATAGTTTAAATCTCGGCTGGATGACTCGCTGCAGAAGGGTTGAAAATCTGCAACTTTCCCTCTTTAGCGTTTAGCTTAGCGCAGCGCCATTGCAGCCATAAACAACACTGGCTTGGTTGCGTCATCCTCCCCAGCTCCACCATCCCCAGCTCCACCCTCTCGTCAAAAATCGTCACGACGGGTTTCAAAAAGCCAAGATGACGACGGCCGTTTCATCAAACTCCAGGCTTCAAAACGGCAGTCCACAAACCAATGGGTGACGAAAAGGATGCTACACCCACTATCTTTATAGTCTATGTTCAGGGTGCCATGTCATTTCTCCAACGCTCCATTGTTCTGACCTCTCAATAACCCTGAAAAGTTTCCTCTGGTCCACCAGAATCCCATTATGGCCACACCAAGACCCGCCCTTCAATAGCATTTATTGGCCAGGCTTATGCTAGGTAACGTAACCCCATTTGTACAGGTCCTATCCCCCGACCAATCGGGCATCCTAACCTTAACCACTCGAGGTCAATGCCTTACCCCAACCAATCAAGCTGCTTCGTAGGACGGGTCTTGGCATGACCATAGTGGGATTCGTAATTTCACTACCAAAGGGACGTCGGATTAGTGGGCTGTAGGACCCAAGGGAATTTTTCGGGTTATTGAGAGGTCGGAATAATGGAGCATCAGAAAAATGGGCAGTCCCCATGTTCAGACCCCAAAAGAGGATCAGACTAATCTCTCTGAGGTTAGACGGGGACTCTGGACAAATCAGTGTTTCTGCTGTAAAACAGTCTTGACATTCAGTCCTCGTCCATCCTTTGGGAAGTTTAATTAGTCACCAATCAGCTCTGTGTCTCCCTAACACACAGTGGCTCTGAGCCACTTTGGGTTTAGGCTGGTGGGAAGGATAACAGCCCAGTAATTTGTGCAAAGCAAAAGACCACAGGAAGATAGGCACAGGCACAGGTGTTTGTTTTAGGTTTGGATTTAATCTCAAACTGCAGGTTTTTCTCTGCATTGTCAGATAACATTTTCACCATATTCAGCTCTAATTTATTCACTGAAGCCTTGCTGAGGGTGCACGATCTTTCCTCCAGCAGTAACACATGATTGCACATGTGGGACTTAACCAGAACAACCTCGCTCCTGGCAACGAGCCCCTCTTACCCTTTTGTAGTATTCTCAGGTGACCTCCAATCTGATACTTTTTCTTAACCGGCAAGGCCTGGGAGGGAGTAGCTGTCTTTGTATCTGTGAAAAGAGAAAAATAAAGGTGTGAAAATGAAATTGCAGGCGCAGCAACACTGCACATGTACTGAGGCGAGAAACTCTAGTACTCTTTGTGTCTAGGAAAGTGATTCGGAGAGAAGATATCACAGAAGACCTGCACATACTGCAAATGTGTTGAAATACAAAAGAGCTGAAAAGAGCAGGAAAATCACATGGACTGAACCGGGAGTATAAGACATTCGTCTGATTATTCTCAAGTGAAAACACACAGATCGAGATATGATGCTATCTTGAGATCAATTATGTTTGTCTCTATTGTTTTTGGAAATATGATCACTGTTCCCAACAAGTTGTTCATTCAGATCCATCCTTAAATTATGAAGCAATCCCTTCTGCATCACAGAGTTAAAAAAAACAAGCAGATATTCAGCTCCTCAGACACATTTTACATCTTTATTTTACATTTCAGGGGACATTTTGTCAACACTCTTCCTCTGCAGCACAAGGAAGGATGTGTTTTATATTTCAGTAACAACTTAAACTAAGGGGCCATATTATGTATCTATGTCTATACTGTCATTTTAATTTGTCAGTTATGCTAGATGTAGTATTACCGCATCAAAGGATGAAGATCAGTCTGCTGGATTTATTTTAAAAAAATTTAATGAAAATGAAATCCATCCATCCATCCATCCATCATAACTTTTTTGTCCACCAGCCAAAAGGCTAGTGAATGTTCAAATTTTACCAGCCACCTTATAGTTTACCATTGTTTTTTTGGCTGGGGAGCGAAGAAAATGTACCAGCCACTTGCATATTTTACCAGCATTTGGATGTTGTAGATGTTGTAGATGGTGCTAATTTTGGACACTCCATCCATCCATCCATCCATCCATCCCCTTTCATTCAGCCTGCCAGTAAACTGTAATTAAGACGCTGTGAATCCAGCATTGCACCCACACACTGCTGACAACTTAGAAATCTGTCTGTTACACGAACACTAACCTGGGCCAGAATCCAACCAGAACAAATCTTAGTAGGTAAGCCAGTTAAGAATGTGGCTGCAGGACAAAATCGTGACCTGGAGTACCAGGGCCACATGGAGAGCAAGGTGCAGGACAAAACCTGAACAACAACTGTGTTTTAGACATACAGAGTCTCACAGGTTTTCCTCAGTGTGTTTTCAGGGAATCTTTTGATTGACAAGCCTCTATCTCACACCAAACTGATTGATTTGCCTCTTCCGGCAGTTCTATGTGTTGTCAAGCAGCCAAATGATTAAAAGGACCGTGCAGCTCTGCAGTATTAACCGTTTAGGGCGTACTGCCATTGTCTGTTTCTCTGTCCTGTTCTTGGCTGGTCTGGATGCAGGATTAGACCAAACAGGGTTCAGTGTTAATCAAAGGGGGCAAATCCAAGTCAACTGCAAACCCCAAGCCCCTTCAATCCCCCAGAGCAGACAGAAAAGCTGCCGCTACCTTAGATTTCAGAGAGGAGACAACAACCTTAGCTTTTCGATTTATTTTCATTGTCGACTAATCTGTGGATTATTTTCTGGATGGATGGATCAGTTGTTTGGTCTCTAAAATGTCAGAAAATGGTGAAAAATGTGGATCAGTGTTTCCCAAAAGCCCAAGATGACGTCCTCAAATGTCTTGTTTTGTCCACATATTCACATTTAACAAGCTGAAAATTAAGAGTTTTACTTTTTTTCACAAAAAATGACAAACTAATTACTTGTTTATCAAATAAATTGGCGATTACATAATCGATTAATCTTTGCAGCTCTACTGCAGTTTGTACATTTAATATTCATTTGGAACAAAACAACTGAGGGTCCACTGTGACGAAAAATGACTTTACCGTATTCAGTTCCTCCAATACCGCACACACGTTCACAAACTACCCAGTATACAAAGTCATTAAAATGAGCTCCACCTCTCTTAGCTGCTACATTTAAGTGATGAACACATTAATGCATCGATAACTATAATACATATTATTATGCATAATGAATATGTTTACTTTTAGTATGTTAAGTATATATATATATATATATAGATGCTGATACTTTCGTTACTTATTATGAATGCAGGACCTTTACTTGTAACAGAGTATTTCTACACTACGTTAAGAATCAAGTGTACTTCTTCCACCTCTGAAAGTTGTTGCATAAGAGCTCACAGAAGAGTTAATGATATTGTAGCTCTCCTTTGTAGTTTCGGTAAGATCCCATTACTGACCAGGGGCTAAATGGAAATTCAGAAAATGAGATTCCTTCTGTCTGAGAGTGCAACAGGCCCCATAAAGATAATATGAATGTAAAAATACCTCTAAAAATATCTTGCAAAGGTTGAGAAGATGGGAATGTAAAGTAAGAGAACTCTCCGAGGTGCTTTGTGTTAGGAGCTGAGGTGCTGAAGTCTAACAGGGTTGAAATTAGATTTTTCTGGCAGTAGAAGAGCAGCAACTGTGAGCCGGTAGTTAATATAAGAAACACTTTCTCTTCATTTAAAATCAACTTAGCATTGATTTATAGTGGTGAGGGCTGAGATGTGAGAGAGAGATTAGTCTGTATGTGAGTGTAAACGTAGAAGGCAAACAAAAATCAGAGAAAAGAACAAACAAAAGCACCACAAACCTCATAAAACTAGTAGGTTTCTCTGCTGAACTCTAAATGTGTTCACACTGAACTCAAAGCTAAATTCAGTGTAAACAAAAAGACACACAAGAAATGAAGCAAAGACGCACCCTTGATGCCAAAATATTTCAGTATGAGCAAAAACTGTGATTATTCCAAAGCTCAGTCCACTTTAGGCCTGCAACCAGGGTTGGAAATACGGGGAGCTACGTGGAGCTTGGCTCCCCCGAAAGCCTCATTTGTCAAACGTGAAATAAATAATGAGGTTAATAGTAAAGCACTTGTCAATGTGAGCGTTTGTTCAGGCAACAATTTCTGATAATTTGGGTCTAATAAACACTATTCCTACTGTGGCCAAGGATGCGTGGAGGCGTACTCAATGCATGTTACGTTTAGTCAACATTTACAGCTCAGGGTTCATAATTATCCTGGGATGCAGTCTAGGTCTGTTCTGTTCTAAAGCCAAACTGTCGCCTGTCCACTGTGCGTTGGTATTTTTTATGGTTAGATGAACAATTAAAACAAAGATTGCAGCGGTGAATACCATTTCTTTGTTGTCCCAGGCTAAACATTCTCCGTGTGAATTGAAATGTATTGATAATACATTTTTCCATGACACATCCATGAATGCGCATAGGTGCAGTACCCACACCCCCCCAAAATAGGGCTCCTCCAAAAGCCACGGTGTAACTCAAACACTGGCTTTCATTTTCAATGTCATCGATAAGTCCGCTAATTATTTTGTCAATAAATTTGTTTACGATAGAGAAAACAGAATAAATGATATCTATTCTGATAAAAGATAAAGTGTTACAAACTATCAGGTCACCCTGTCAGCTAAACGTAAAACAGTCTCAGTTTTAGAAGAGTTAAAGTGCCCATATTATGCTCATTTTCAGGTTCATAATTGTATTTTAAGGTTGTACCAGAATAGGTGTACATGGTTTAATTTTCAAAAAACACCATATTTTTGTTGTACTGCACTGCTCTCTCTCACTGCTGCAGATCCTCTTTTCAGCTGGTCTCTGTTTTAGCTACAGAGTGAGACCTCTTTTCTTCTTCTTCTTCTGTACTATCTTTGATTGCACTCGCACATGCTCAGTAGCTCAGATGTAGATCATGTCAGCTAGCTAGCTCCAGAGACAGTAAAAGAAAGGCTGTTTCTCCACCTTCAGTCAGTTACAAGGCAGGATTAGCTGGGAGACTTCTTCTAAATGACGGCACACATGGAAGTAGTTCTTTTGGAGATTATGGTGAACTGGTGTGTGTTGTAGCAGTGCTTTGCTATTGAGAATGAGGTAGCATGCTAGCGTTAGCATGCTAACGCTACGAGCTAATGGTTGCGGCTAGCCAGCTCGTTTCGGCTTGTGACGTCACAAGCCGTGCCGATTTTGACCAGCTCACCCGGAGACTGAAGACAGGACACATTCAGAAACCGTATCTCACTCAGAACAGCATGGATGGATTTTTTTCAAAGTTTGTATGTGTGTGGAATCACCAGAGACACAAAATAACTCCCCAAATCCCAGAAAAAGTTTTTTTCATAATATGGGCACTTTAAAGCTCCCCACTAGGCACTTTATTAACAGTCCCAGCAATAACTTTTAATTTAGTTAGCTTCATAATCTAATCAAATCTCCCGAGGACATAAACGTCTGCGTGTGAACCGACACACAGTTAATGAACCACAGGATTAATTAAGCTTTTCAGCAATATGAGCTTTATGATGAATGGGCCGACATTTTTAAACTGAGACTGTAAATCTCTCAGCTGTTTATCAATGCTAATCACACTTTTAAGACAGAATTCACCAACCTGATCCATTGTGTGCTAGCTTCAGGTTAAAGCTATAGTGTGTAGTTTCTGTCGCCCCCATGAGGAATTCTAAGTAATGACAAAAAAACTGTCGGCGTGTCCACATGATACAAGCCTTCCGTGATAGCGCACAGCCCCCCACCGCTCCTCCACACAGCTGCTAGTAGCCAAGGAGGACACGGAGGATTATAAAAACATGATGGACTCTTCAGAAGAGGTCATTATCTTCACTCCAGTTTCTGAGCGGGAAAGTCACCTGACGCCACAATCTTGTGAACATAGTCACACTGAGATATCCAGAGAGAGTTGTGTGGAGCTGATAGTCTTAATTAAGCAATAAGCAACTCATTTGGCAACGGCTTGAATGTAACAGACGTTTATTAATATCAAAAAGTTACGCGCTAAAGTTTTAAGCCCAGTTGAGACCAACGATTCGCGACGAGACGAGTTGAAACTTGCAACTTTGTGCAACGAGCCGGTCTGCAGCGTTCTGAAACCTGCCGGTTCCCACGAATGAGACGAGGCGAGAGGTGTATCGTCTCCATAACAACGCCTCTTTGTACTTACGTCCTAACTTCCGACTTTTAGGCTTTTTTGTAGCTGGATATATCATTTGTTGCGTCTAAATATGAATGTGGATAACGTTAGTGATAGTGACATGTTCGCTACAGTTGCATTTCTAGAGATGAATCAGCAAAAACACGTTTTATTTCTCTGATTCACGGCTTTGTTCTGACGCCGCTGGGCGCTCCCTCTCTTCAGTCTCTCTCTATCTCTCTCCACCGTATAACGCTACCGTGCTTTCGGTGCATGTTAGGTAACGATTGTGTATTTATACATCAAGCATGTGGATGTTGAAGGCAATAAGGGTTGTCCCATGGCCTGGGGCAAGAAAAACTAACAACCCACGTACCCGAATGGGGAGAATGCTTGTTGAATGATTTTGTTTAAATGTTGTCCAATCAGGACTTGGCGCTAGTGACGCTTAGCAGTCGGCAGTCTAGTTAGAAGAAGATTCTTGTCTTACTTTGCCTTTTGTATGTGCTTGTCTTCATGTGGTTATACTGAAAAATTTGCATAAATAAAATCTAAATTACAGATAGAAACCACTCTCTCTTAATCTTTGCAATTACAATTAGATTTTTTATTTATGGAAATAATAGCCTCCACTTTCAGTAAACTTTAACTCATCTATGGCACTGTTGATGATGTGTTTATACGTTGTAAATAAAGATCAAATATAGCAATTTACTTGAGTCTTTGTCGTTATTTGATAACCCCAAATAACCACATTTGATAACCCAACGTTGAACGCTGAAGGCAAACCTTTTCTTGCCTATTGACGTTGATACTTATCTCCACTGGTTGGCTTTAAAAAAGCTCCGAAGAATGTATTGTTTCTCTCTTAGCTCTGGTTGGAAGCGACTATTTTCCTATGGCTGTTTTTGGAGGAATCTTATGTCGTGTTGAATCAAAACCCAACGTCCTAACGATCCGTGTGTGTGTGTACTTATTTACCTGCACATGGCTCCGTGTCCAGGGAGAATGTAGCAGTCGCCTCCTTGGCAGTAGTCGGGCTGCAGGACACACAGACTCTGACAGGGCAGGCCGTCCACCGACAGGAAGCCCGGCTCGCACAGACACCGAGCCTCCTTCGTCCGGCCGTTCACCACGCAGCGAGAAAACTCATCGCAGGCCAGAAACTTGCAGGGATTGGCCTGATCAGCTGCGAGGGAGAGAAGAAGAAATTCATTCAACAAAAACTCATCCACCAGAGCATCTACAAGAGGGGATTGTAAAATACAATGTAGAAAAAGTAGTTTTGGACAGTCGGCTTTTTCCTTTCGAGCAGCCCATACATGGAATACCATACCCACAGAACTAAGGACCATCACATCTATCAGATCCTTCTCCAAATCCATACATTGGTTATTGACTAATCAAATATGCTGCCATAATCCAGAATAATGTGTTTGTCTTTATCGCTATAGTAGTGTAATGTGTTCTAATGTGTGTCTATGCACATTTACCTGTGTCTACTGTGTATGATACTTGTGTTATGTTTTTCTCATGTCATTAACCTGCCAGTTGTCCTGATCTGGAATAGTGGTTGTGTCATTTTCCTTGTCTATGACTATGTCTTTCTTGTTTTATGTCTATTTGTTGTATTGTTGTAGTTATTGTTTTAAGCCATCATCCTGCTAGGGACTGCAGATGAAAATTAGCCTGTATGGCTAAATCTGGCACATTTACATGTTGGACTCTATACTCACGTTGATTAATGTGCGTTGTCCCTTTTAAATAAAGAAATCTAAATCTAAAAAGAAGGGGAAAACATTAGCATTCATTAAGTGTGTCCCCGCTCCTCCCCTCCTCTCTCCAGGAGGTGCTGAGGAGTGTTTCATTTTAATGAGATCCTTAGCTTCTGGTCTGCATTGAAATGTATGATTTAGTCTCAGGTGTGGACGGCTTCCGAGACTAAACGTCAGATACACTCTGGGGAAATCTGCACGTTTGGATGAAATGTCGGCTATGTGATGCCATGACGTGTGATCAGCATGTAAATGTAAATCACACATACATACATCCACATGTATCTAGTCAAATGTATTGTATACCTCTGCTGGTGTTTATGTACTGCCCCCTGAGCCAACAAGCAAGGTACGGTCATAATGAGTTATGGATTTAAAAGTTGTCATTCCTTAAATCATATCCATAACCACTTTGAACTCACACATGCACTGACTTCACAGTCTAACCCCCCAACCCCCGAAGTTTCTTCTACCCACCTACTGTGCAATATTTAATATTTAATACATTTGATAATACTGTGCAATTCCATTACTGTGCAATATCTGTATAATGTGCAATATCATTACTCTCATTGTCCAATATCCATTACTCATTGAAGATGATCACCACTATTGGGCAATATTCAAATAATGTGCAATAACCCACACTGCATATCACACTGTATATAAAACCATACTTATTTTTATTTTTTTATGTATATAGCGTCTCAGAACTGTGCACCTTACCCCCCTTTTTTGCACTACTTATTTTATTTCATGTTATATTTATTTTACGTACATGTTGGGACTGAAAAAGGAGTCGCTTTTAATCTCATTGTACATGTGTATAGTGACAATAAAAGGCATGCTGTTCTATTCTATTTATGTCCGTAAATTGTGAGCACGGTTGAATTCATGTGAATTGAAAATAAAACAAAACTAGTGAATGCACTGTTGTTTGGTTCACTTCCTATGTTGTGGTTGGATCCCATTCTCACCCAAAGTGAACCAAACTGTAGAGCACTTGGAAGCTGACAGAAACCCACGTTTTTTCTTTTTATTTAGTTTGTTCTAATTTAGAGTTTGAATGAGCTTTCTCATCACCCCAAACCAACCGGACTATCTGTCGAAATGTTCAAGGATTCGGTTAAAATGGACCAAATGGCTATATACATTTGTCTGTTACTTCTGACAATTTGATGAACAAAAATGCCTATTATGCTTGAGTAAATGAAACCCCAATCAACAAAACTGCTTACAAAAATAATACTGATATTAAAATACTACCGTTAAAATCCCCGGGAGAGTCCGGCACAGCCAGACTCTGGACGGCAAAACTGAGATTATTAAACACAGTCGGAGAGGATTTGAATTGCTATTTTTCCTCTCAATTCTTATCATTTTGGCGCTGTTGATTTTCCTTTGGGGCTGGCTAAAACCTCTTTGGGGGATGCAGGAAAAACCCTGGCTTTTATACTCTCTGTGTTCGTATGTGGAAAGACAATCTGTAGTTCTAGCAACAGGCCCAGCAGCAAACCAGTGCCATGTTTTGCGTCAAACGCGTCACTTGGTAGTTTTCCTGCTGGCCTGTGAGTAGGGACATCTGGGCACCGAGGGAAGTTTAACATAGTTCATTTACACATACTACCGACATTATTATGATACAAAGTTGGTTGAATATCGGCAAAGTAACCTTTTAACAATAAAACACTCTTAAAGGTGACATTGTGCTTATCTAAGTTCATTCTTTCTGAATATACTCGAATGATGGACTTTTAATATTCTTATTTTTTTTATGTATGAGGCATGTACAGTACGACTGGGTGCATATAACAGCAATGAGTGTATTTTATCGCCACCGGCCAAGTATACGACAAGGTGACTTTCTGCAAAAACATGATCCCCAACCCGCCGCCTCTGAGGAAAAACATGTTGCAGCAGCACTTCTCTTCGCTGCTCACTTTTTATCTTCACTGTTATTATTCCAGCCCTGTAATGTACTGTACAATCCCACTGGCAGATTTGACATGTAGACCTCATTACTGAGTCTATTTGAATGTGTTTGTGATCTGTGCTCTCTGCCTGCATCTCATCCGTGGCCAATGTTATAACATAAATCTTATATACGTACAAAGAAGGAGCGCCAATACAACAATGACTTATTGTGAGATGCTGGTTTATGTGCTGACACAAACAGATATCATAAAGCACATCACTGTACTGCAGCTGTAAAATGAATGAGATGTTGAGTTATAAAGATATGATTGTATGCAATAAACAGTGGCGGGCCTAGAAGGGGGGGCACGGGTCGGCACTGCCCCCCCTCCCTCCCCCTGAAATATGATTGCCCCCCCCCCCCCCCCCCCCAATCCATTGGATCAGAGTACTGGCACTTGACTGCCTGTTCTGCCCATCGAAATAAAATGGATAGAAATTCATCCACTGAAAGCACATTGCTATCGCCACGAGTTACAGCTTTATTCGGCTCGTTTTCTGTGAACGATGTGGCGAGGGGGTAACGTTAAGGTGGAGTAAGCAAGCTAACATTAGCCAACTAACACAAGCTGATTCGTCTGCTGGTTCCACCGGGCTTTTCATGCTGCATCGGTTACAGAGAATGAGCTGAACAGCTGGGTCTAACATTAGCGGTCCGCTGACCCACTGCTGCTGGGTCTAACGTTAGCGGTCCATTGACCCACTGCTGCTGGGTCTAACGTTAGCGGTCCATTGACCCACTGCTGCTGGGTCTAACGTTAGCGGTCCATTGACCCACTGCTGCTGGGTCTAACGTTAGCGGTCCGCTGAACCCACTGCTGCTGGGTCTAACGTTAGCGGTCCGTTGACCCACTGCTGCTGGGTCTAACATTAGCGGTCCGCTGACCCACTGCCGCTGGGTCTAACGTTAGCGGTCCGCTGACCCACTGCCGCTGGGTCTAAACCTTTAATAGATAGGACAGCTAGGTGAGAAAGGGGAGAGAGAGGGGGAAGACATGCAGGAAATCCAACCCTGGATGTATATGTGTGCCTGCTCTACCAAATGAGCCAACCAACAGCTAGCCACTTATAACCAAATGTGTATTTGTACCTGGTTCAACATCCAGAGAGTGGGTGTCGATTTGGATGTGCAGGTTCTGGTAGACGGCGAGGCAGAACTCCTCCAGGGCGCAGTGCACGGCGCTGGTGATGTTGTACGGCACCGACTTGGTGAACTTCATCTTGCTGTTGATGACCACGCTGCCCTTCCTGAAGTTAAGAATCTCCAGTTTCTTGAAGCCCGTCAGGTTCGCCTGCAGGAACGGCATCAGCTGAAGGCAGAAGCACAGAGAGGATCATCACTTTGGCGTCCATTTCTATCATTTTGAAACTAGACATTGCCAGACCTTCCTCCACAGCACTGCGAAGGAAGGTCTGGCTAGTACACACAGCATTCCTGGATGGGAGAAAAACATGCTCTGGTTTATTGGCATTTCTTTAAACCAATCACAATCATCTTGGGTGGTGCTAAGCTCCGGACGGAGCAACGGTGCCGCTGCAAAATATCCTCGGAAGGAACTTGTTTTGGTGGAACATGTGTACGTTCAAAAGTAGTTTTAGTCGTGCAACAGAAAACTCAGATTGGACAGATAGTCTAGCTAGCTGTCTGGATTTACCCTGCAGAGATCTGAGGAGCAGTTAACCATAGTCCTCACAAATCCACCAGAGGTTAGAACGACAACACAAAGGAAGAGGAAGGAGACGGACATCCGGCAGAATCCTGGAAATGAAATGTCATTGATGAAGACTATTTTGAAACAGACCGTTTGTGGCACACTGGGTATCCCTCAGAGGGAAGACGCTGCTAAACATTTGACAGTTAATTTTTGATAGGGCTGGGATGATATGCTTTTGTTCCAATTTGATTCTTTCACGATACATGGGGGCTAATTGGATTTGTATTGCGATTTTCACTCACTGCGATTCCGTAGTATTGAGTATTGACGATGCCACAAGCGGGCACAATCCCGTGAAACTGTCGCGTTCATGCTCGTCACGCGCACACGTCCGCTGCAAAAGTTGAATTGTTTAACTTTTCCCTACGCGAGCGACGCGCCGAGCAAATCAATGAACAAGAGACTGATTCTTGCTTTTGTGTTTGTGAGGTCACTAAAATATCAAACTGTTTTCTAAACTGTTATCAGGACGTAGACAGCGGAGCTTCTGCTTGTCAGAGCATCGGCACAAGACTGGATTTATCGGTAATGTCCGTAATTATGACTACGCTAATTTACGCTATCACGATCAACAATAACAGTCCGGGGCTAGGAAAGACTAGTCCTGTGATTAGGGATATATGATACTACAGTCAACTAATTCAGTTGTACGGCAGGGTTACAGTAGTGCACAGAATCTCCATGGTTACCACACGTTGATCGCCTGGCGTTTAATCGCGGAACGTTGTCCTTCACATGAGCCCGCAGATCTATGCAGGCCAAGTGTTGCTCCCCGTGTGAAAAGCCCTTTATAAATAAGAAGCTGTAGAATTCATTCTCAATGAATCTCTCTCCCAATATGGCTCAGACTTTGACATTAAGTACAATTCTAAGAGTAATATTATGATTGCTAGAAGCAGGGAGGACAATAAACTTTCATGTCCTGCTTTCTCTATGTCTGGTGTCGTCCTTAAAGTGTGTGATGAGGTCAAATACTTAGGGCACCATATAACTGATGACCTGTCTGATGATAGGGACATTCACAGACAGTACTGTATGATGTACGCACAAGCTAATATGCTGAATCGCAAATTTAGTATGTATTCATTGTCTGTGAAGACCACACTTTTAAAAGCTTTTTGCACTCCAATGTATACTACTGCTCACTTGTGGCGGCGCTATAAAAAAAGCAGTATGCAGAAACCCAATGTGGCATATAATGATGGCATGAGGCTGCTGCTTAAAATGCCAAGATGCAAGCCAAATGTTTGTAAGTGATGTATCCACCTGTCCTGCTGTACTCAGGAATCTCATGTACAGATGTATGTGTAGACTAATGAAGTCATTCAACAGCATCATTGCAACACTAGTGAACCCTGCAATGAGTGCAGCTAGGTTCACTTCGAGATTGTGGAACAATTGACGTTTTAGTCTATATGCTAATTTCTGAACACTCTTTTTGTGTATTGTGGTACTCTTGACTGTGTTTTGTCTTGTATTTGTCTTTTTCTATGTTTTGTATTGTGGTATGGACCGTTTTTTTTGTGTCCTGAATAAAGTAAAGTAATTAAGTATACTGCTGCATTGAGTAACAGAAAAAAAGGGAAGAAAGAAAACATGAAAATGCAGTTTAGGGGGCGATGAAATTGTCTCATCATGAATTCCACTTCATCTCTTTTGTCTAAACGAGCTGAAGTCATAAATAAGTTGATGCTTCCCCTGTTCTCCTGTCAATGAATCTTTTTTTTTTATGGCACAAATGTATAGATACAATCAGATTCTGTATTATATCAGTAAATGTCATGTGAATGCCTGAAATGTATTTCTAAACAACAGATTTATTAGTTTTCCAACTTGTTGTAGTAGTAAGTAGTTCTGGTATTTCCATGACTTGAATTAAAGTGCTCATATTCTGCTTTTTGGCTTTTTCCCTTTCCTTTATTGTGTTATATATCTTTGTTGTGCACGTTATAGGTTTACAAAGTAAAAAAGCCCAAAGTCCACCCCCAAAGGGACTTACCATCTCCAACAGAAAACACTGTTCACAAACTGCTCCAAACAGCTCTATTGTAGTCCAGCCTTTACTTCAGAGACAAACGTGGTCACTTTGGAACACACGTTATAATGCTCACCTAGCTGCTAGCATGGCACGCCCTCATACTCTGCTTCTGACTGGCTAGTAGTCCTTACCTAGGTACTGTCAGGACACGCCCTCATACTCTGCTTCTGACTGGCTAGTAGTCCTTACCTAGCTACTGTCAGGGCACGCCCTCATACTCTGCTTCTGACTGGCTAGTAGTCCTTACCTAGCTACTGTCAGGACACGCCCTCATACTCTGCTTCTGACTGGCTAGTAGTCCTTACCTAGCTACTGTCAGGACACGCCCTCATACTCTGCTTCTGACTGGCTAGTAGTCCTTACCTAGCTACTGTCAGGGCACGCCCTAATACTCTGCTTCTGACTGGCTAGTAGTCCTTACCTAGGTACTGTCAGGGCACACCCCTCATACTCTGCTTCTGACTGGCTAGTAGTCCTTACATAGGTACTGTCAGGGCACGCCCTCATACTCTGCTTCTGACTGGCTAGTAGTCCTTACCTAGGTAAGTGTGTGTGTGTGTGTGTGTGTGTTTGTGTGTCTGTGTGTGTGTGTGTGTGTGTGTGTGTGTGTGTGTGTGTGTGTGTGTGTGTCTGTGTGTGTGTGTGTGTGTGTGTGTGTGTGTGTGTGTGTGTGTGAGTGTGTGTGTCTGTCTGTCTGTGTGTATCTGTGTGTGTTTGTGTCTGTCTGTCTGTCTGTGTGCGTGCGTGCGTGCGTGTGTGTGTGTGTGTGTGTGTGTGTGTGTGTGCGTGCGTGCGTGCGTGTGTGCGTGTCTGGAAATGATAAATACTTATTATAACCAGCTCTGGCAGCGACTGCCACTGATGTGATTATGCTGTTTACTGAGGAGATGCAGTTACGCTGCTCATGACCGACGGCGGCTTCACTTTGTTTCAATCGTTGCTTTTCTTTCACTTTATTTCTTCTGTCAAGGTCATCACTGCAAACTAGATACCGCAACAACAAATTAGGAGCTTTCAAAAAACACTCCAAAAGCCTCGCTGCATCTCTGCACACAATTAAACACAAATTTCTCTGATTCCTATTTGGCCGAGCGTAAATACCTTTATTGATGTAGTCAACGAAACTCAGCAATGTGGGTCTCTTAAGGATTTGGAACAATTTATAGTCCTGAGCCAATATATTGTATTTATTTCACTGCTGTCAGCGGTAAACAGCAGCAGACGCGAGGACACAGAGATAGAGATAGATAGAGAGAGATAGAGAGAGAGAGAGAGGGAGAGAGAGAGAGAGAGAGACAGAGATATTATGTTACGTTAATGAACGTCAGTTACAGTCAAGCTATTGCCAAATGAGTCGATACAGAGCCAGTGTTTTTCCTGGCTTTGTGGGAGACTTAGGTGCGCGTATCTGGCGGGGGGTTTAGGCGTCCTTCTTCAAGAAAAAAAGCAATTCCCCCCATACATTAAGTGTTTATTTGTGGGATTTTGCACCTCTTTGTAGTCGTGTTGTGTCTCTTGTTTGTCATTTTGTTTCGTCTGGGGGTTTGTTTTGGGTCTCTGTGCCTTTGTTGTAGTTTTGCGTCTCTTTTTCACATCGTTTCAGCGTGTTATTATGTCCTGAAATCCAAAAAGAGAAAGTGGCCGACGAAGACAAACACGGATAACCATTGGTGTGGCTCCTCCTAGTTGGAGAGCGCTATATTCGTTTCTACGTTTACTGTGTGTGTGTGTGTGTGTGTGTGTGTGTGTGTGTGTGTGTGGCGTGGTGGGCGCTACGACTATGCGCTATGCCATCTCATTGTGCAACCATGTGTTACATAATGACAATAACGCTGAAACCTTGACATGAAGTGAAGGCGAATAATGCGAAAACATTTCTCAGGTCCATTTTCCTTCTATGCGGACACGATATACAGGCAGGGGAGGAAATGATGAGGCTTACACAGCGGTCAATTACCACAGAAAGAAGCAAACACAAGGCTGTGTTCAAAAACGTTTGAAGCAAAACTAATGCGTTTATGTTACGTTATTAAATGACTCACTGGTGAAGCTAGCCTAATGTACAGCTGGCTAATGCAAACCCAGGCAGGAAGCAGTAATACACTGAGAGTGAGTTTGACACCCCCGCCATAACATATGATTCACATCCTGGTCATTGAACCCTTCAGTGAACACTTGTTTCTGCTTACTGCCTGGGTTTGCATTAGCATTGGGCCAAAAGGCTAGATTTCATCTGTAGCCCCTGGACAGATGTTACAATAAACTGAGATACCGGTAACAAACACACATATTTCCTGCTTCAAAAACAAACACTGTACTTCAGGGCTGCAACAAAGGATTATTTTCACTGTCGATTAATCTGTTGATTATTCTCTAGATGAATGGATGAGTTGTTTGGTCTCTAACAAGGTGAAAAATGTGGATCAGTGTTTCCCAAAAGCCCAAGATGCCGTCCTCAAATGTCTTGTTTTGTCCACAACTCAAAGATATTCAGTTTACTGTCAATGAATCGTTGACAGCTAATCGATTCATCTTTGCAGCTCTATAAAGTAACACATGCACAGGCTCCTCCTATAGCTTTGCAGCTAACAGCTCTTCATCTTAATTTGTGCTAACTACTCTGAGGTCCATGCATGTGCTTTTCCATTTGTTCCCCATCGACAGCTGAACGCAGGATAAATGTGTTGATTAATCAGCGAGACAAGACTACGCATTGATTTTTATTTAGTTGGATTCTTTCATCATGTTTAAGACATGTGCTGAGGCTCGGAGGAACACTGACCTCGTAAAGATTTGTTATTTATTAATCGAGTGAAGGAATGCTGACCGTGCGTGATCTTCCTCGGCCTGTTTAATATCCACACCTGGGAGATTCCTGTAACATCTAATAGTGAGCACTGGGAACGTCCCAGGGCCAACGGTTTGCTGATGAATTAGTCTCGCTTTGCCAGACCTTCCTCCACAGCGCTGCGGAGGAAGGTCTGGCTAGTGCACACAGCATTCTGGGATGGGAGGAAAACATGCTCTGGTTTATTGGCATTTCTTTAAACCAATCACAAACGTCTTGGGCGGTGCTAAGCTCCGGACGGAGCCACGGTGCCTCTGCTAAATAGTCTCAGGAAGGAACTTGTTTTGGTGGAACGTGTGGACGTTCAAAAGTAGTTTTAGTCGTGCAACAGAAAACTCAGATTGGACAGATAGTCTAGCTAGCTGTCTGGATTTACCCTGCAGAGATCTGAGGAGCAGTTAACCATAGTCCTCAGAAATCAGCCGGAGGTTAGAACGACAACACAAAGGAAGCGTTAGTCTGGAAATCCGGCCGAAAAGAAGGACATAAAAAAACTAAAGTCATTCACCCAGGAAATGAGTGTTCCTGGGGAGTGTTTTAATCCAAACCACGATCTTTTTCCTAATCTTAACTAGTCGTTTTGGTGCCTAATCTTAACTTTTGTCTCGTTTCGACGCTCATATTTTGTGGGCTAAATTTAACCGTAATGTCCGCCGAAAACGACCGGCAGCTCGCGGTGCTTTGTACCCGGCTCAAAGTCACCTACTTTTGGGTAACTGAACCACCAACTACCGCTGATACAACAGAGGTCCGTAGCCGCGTCACAAGCTCTGTAGCGGCATAAACAACTAGCAACTGGCGCTCGGTGTCACGGAACTCGTAGCCAGCCGGCGTCCTAATTTCGTAGGATATCCTACGTTTTGGTGTACACATTTGGTTTTACATACATTTTCGTACGATATCATACGGACCCGTTCAAGAACACTTGTAATACAAAAAATATTGTCTTAATGTAAGTAATCAACTGGGGAAGTTTCATGTTGATATCTGTTGTTGTATATTTTCCCTATTCACCTGCAGTGTCTCCTCTGAACATGGGCTGCAAGGGGAATTTCAGTATTTTTCAATACTTTCCACCACTAGGACCTCTTCAGAGGAGACTTTGATTAGACTAGATCAGATAATAGAGTTTCTGTTGCAATTTGTGTTGGTTCATGTTGCATAATGCCTGTACTATGGAGATGCATGGCAAAAGGAAAAGAAGGAGAAACACACCTACTTTTAAACTTTATCAAAGACTAGGATATCAACAGGTTTTTGGATATGAGCACACATCGCAACAGCGGTCTTTTCAAGAAGCTGGTTGAAGGAATGAAAGAGGGACGCTGCGTTCAATTCCAAAACTTTGAAAAAATCCTATTTTGCACAGCTGCATGTAAACAGGAATATAAGTGGAGTATTACTTTCATTAGCCATGTAAACAGCTTAGTCAGAATATTGTCTTTTTCACGATATGTGCAAAAAACGGATTATTATGTGCATGTAAAGGTAGTCATTGATGATGCTAACATGCTGATGTTTTGCAGATATGTTTAGCATGTTCACCATCTCAGTTTAGTGAGTTAGCATGCTTAAATTGACTGATTAGCATGAAACACAAAGTACAGCTGAGGCTGGTGTATGTCATTAGTCAATTTGGTCATAAACCAAAGTTCTGCACAATGATGATGGCGCTAGAACAAAGGTTAATCAAAAAATTTATTAAAATTCAACTTGAGGGGACTGAAAAAGAAAAACTCTTTAAACCAGCTGAGTGCAGGCAGCCAAAAGGGCATCTAAATTAAAATTCTGCCTGGCTGCTAATTGAAGTGATTTACACTTGTTTAGTGAATCAGAGATGCTTTCACACGAGAGTTACTGGCAATAATAACTAGAATTACTGCCTCACGGTTGTAAGGCTCCGCCACCAGTAAATACTGTTTTTTTCAACCTGGACCTGGAACTATGTTCCTATGTGTTTGTGTCTACGTGACTGATGGGAACAACAATCTTTGACATTGGTCCAGTATTAAGAGAGATCGCTGCAGTCGGCAGCGGCTAAAATGTAAGTTAATTGGGCAATTCTCCAGCTTGTATTTACCTTCACAAAAATGCTTGTTTTGCCGCTGAAAGATTAATATTCTTAGTGTCTGACAACATTATGGGAAGGATCCCTACAAAGATAGACCTTTAAAACCTCTTTGAGACCTTTCTGTTTAACCAGAAACAGCTCTGAGGTCGCTAGCGCTAAACCCACCAGACTCCATTTAAAAAAACAGTACTTTTAGCGTGTATAGAGCCAGCATATCTCCACATGTAAATCGGTAAACTATGTGTTTATTTCAACCAAAACTAGAGTTGTGATGGTTGGAAAAGTGGAAAGACTTAAAAAAGGGTTTTATTTTGTTTCTGTCGACTTTGAATGAAGTGTATTTTACGATGCTAAAATCCATGTTTATTTACATGGAGTCTGGTGGGTTTAGTGAACGCAATTTCGCGGATGTTTTTATCTTACTCTTTAACAGAGAGGTTGACCTCCTTAGAAATCCTTCCCATAATGTTGTCAGACACTTAGAATATTAATCTGAGTCTGTCAGCGGCAAAACGAGCACTTTTGTGAACGTAAATACAAGCTGGACAATTACTATTAACTTACATTAATCTCACTTAATACTGGACCAATGTCACATTTGTGTGAAATGTTGTCATAATTAGCGTAGGAATTCTTGAGTTATGGCCCGAAAACGCATTTTGTGAAGCCACAGTGACCCTTTGACCACCAAAATCTAATCAGTTCATCCTTAAAATCAAGTGGACGTTTGTGCCAAATGTGAAGAGATTGCCTTCAGGGGGTCCTGGGATATTCTGTTCACAAGAAAGGGACGGACATATGGACAAACAACCCGAAAACATAATGTCTCTGGCCACCGCTATCTCCGGCGTGGAGGCATAAAAAAGTAAGTAAAAAGGAGTGTTTATATGAGCATCCCACAGGGTATTTATGCGGATAGAAGTTCTTTCTTGAGACGTTACTTGATCTACAACTTTGACCGAAGGATGTTGAAAGTTAGTGAGCATCAACTGTAACAAAAACACAGCTTTTACTGTCTTTAGACTACACATTTATTAAAGGTTAAACTGATTTTGGTGGCCTGTTTTAAACCATCTACAGTATGTTAGTATTTCTCTCACGAAGAACAAGGACAAATCGCAGCTGTGTCATGTCTTTTATGTTTATGACTATATCCCCATGACATATTCTCCCCCCCTGATTAATTTAGCCGAGTCATTGTTCGTAGTAAAATGAGGGCTGTATTGTACCTGCCTCTATTCATCCAAAACATCAATACATATCCATTCACGGCACGACAGGCCGCAGGTGTGACTCTGAGGGCTTCTGGAGGATTCTTTTGGAAGGAATAACAAAGCTGCAAATGAACTGAGCAGCTGCTCGTGTTCATTAATTTACTTTGAGTTTCTGTTTTACCTGTCAAGCCATAATGAAATTCACAGGGAAGCCAAACACCAAACAAGGTTTTTCAGTTGCCTTCTTAATTGTCAGAAGCTTTGCTTGGAAGTTACTTTTTTTAAATGTCTCGATTCTAAACCGAGGTTAGAAAAGTAATTATTTCAAAAAGGATTTCAGGACATTTAACCCTTTTTTTTTCCCCCAATTGAAACGATAAGAACTAGGTTGAGGATAAGATTTTTGTGGGTCGTATATAAAGTCGTATATATTTGAGATTAGGGCTGCAATGATTATTTTCTGGATGATTGGATTTCTAGTTTGGTCTCTAAAATGTCAGAAAATGGTGAAAAATGTGGATCAGTGTTTCCCAAAAAGCCCAAGATGACGTCCTCAAATGTCTTGTTTTGTCCACAACTCAAAGATATTCAGTTTACTGTCACAGAGGAGAGAAGGAACTAGAACATGTTCACATTTAACAAGCTGACATCATAGAAGTTGGTAGCTGGAAAATGACGATTAATAGATTATCAAAGTAGTTGGCAATTAATTAAACAGTAGAAATTCTATGTTCTTGTGCTTACGCTGCTCTTTTTTTATAACACTGATAACATTTAAAGTGAGATTATCGGATCTCTTTAAGTGCCCGAGATGTTTTGTCCCGGTTCTTATGTCTAACCACTGACATGTATTCCCAGTTTTTGTTTTCCTACTCACCACGTCTAACAAGGTGTTCTCCAGCGATTTGTACTCTGGAGACGTTTTGTTGAAGAGGTCCTCGGAGAACTCCATGTTGGTGACGCGCAGGCTGAAGAACACCACCAGCTCCCTGCCGTGGCTGGCCGTGGTCATGGAGGGCGTGGTCAGGTATCTGACTGGAGGCGGGGCTGTGACGCCGACAGCGGTGCCTTCCTCCCCCACGGGTAGGAATCCGCTCCCCTCGTCCGGCAGCTCGTTTGACTCTGTGGTTGCTACGTCCGTTTGGTCCAGCTCCACCGCAAGGTCCTTCACAGCCTCATCTACGACGTCTTCGGCAGCTGGCGCTGGGATTGTCTGGCCTTCGCTTCCTTTTGGTACTGCGTCTTCCAGGTCTTCATCGATAATGGTGACAGCTGGCTCCGACTCTGCCTCTGGCGCCGCGCCATCGTCCTCTGAAGACTCAGGTGTAGAGGGGATTACAGATTGCTCTTCTATCTCAAAGATGCCAGAGTCTACAGTCGGGCTGGGTGCGGACACATCGATTGAAGTTGCCAGAAGTGTAGGGAAGAAGTCTGAAACCGGTGCTGCTGTTGCACTGATGTCTCTTTCTGGGGATGAATCACTTTGTTGCGTCGCCACCGGCACATCTTCTGTGAGTTCGGTGCCCTCTGATGTGTCGTGGTTGTCTGCAGCTGTCGACTCTTTGAAATGTCAGGCAAAAAAGGCTAAATTAATGCATGAGCGCTCACAAAAGGATTTCCACAAATTACAAAGAATCTGCCTGCTTGAGTGAATTATACATAATAAATTCAAACTGGTTCATGCTGAATTTTTAGCTTGAATCCCTAATTCTTCCATTTTATTCCTTAGTATGTGAGATAATCAGACAATAATCTTAAACATTTATACAGCATGTATCAAAAAAGTACTGGACAGTTAATACGGAGTCAAACTTGGCGTGTGTTGGCTGCATTTCAAATAAAAAACAAGGAAGATCAGAAGGTGTACAGCCCTAAAAATAGAATATTCATGTCACAGGATCTTTATTTATCTGCTTAAATGTCAATGCACTGCCTTTAAATCACACATTTCATGTTCCTCACCTGCGATATCAGAGGTTGTTTCAAACTGTAGATCGCTCTCTGATGTTTCGGTCGGTGAGGCGGCACCAGTGTCACTCTCCACTTGTGTGTCTACGCCGTAAATGTCCTCCGTGTAAAAGTCATCGATGACGGGATATTCATGGTCAGGTTCACCTTCATCGTGAAGGATTTTCATTGATTCAGCTGGCGGCTCAGTAACTTCTCCTTCTGGTTCTGGTTCTGACATCTCAACTATGTCCTCCTCTGAATTTGGTTCTGGGACATCAACTCCTCCCACTCCTTCCTCTTCTATTTCTGAAACCCCGGGTAACTCTTCTGCCGGTGGTAAAACAAGATCTGTGCCTTCCCCTGGTTCTGTTTCATCCTTTGGATTCTCAACAACCTCCTCTTGTTCTTCCTTAAAAACATCAGCTGCCTCTTCTCCGGCCTCTGGTGGAAGTTGCGGGTCTGAAATGTCCTCAGGCTCTTCCTGTGGTACTGGAACCTCATCTGGTTGTAGTACATCTGCTACTTCTTCTGACTCTTCCCCTGGTTCTGGTTCTGGAGATATCTCTACAACCTCTACCGGTTCTTCACTTGGTTCTGAAGCATTTTCTGGCTCCTCCTCTGATTCTGCAGTCTCAACTACCTCACGTCCTGTTTCTGTCACTTCAGTTCCGTGCCCTTCCTGTTCTGGTTCAGCTGCTGGTTCCAACACTTCAACCACACCTTCACCTGGCGCTGGAGCTTCGACAACTTCTGTTTCTACTTCAGAAATCTCCACAACTTCCTCCTCGGCTACCTCTCCTGCCTGTTCAGAAACATCAGGTACCGTTTCCTCGGAAACTTCAGGTATTGTTTCTTCTGATCCGGCTGGCTCAACCACCTCTTCTTCTTGTTCTGAAACCTCATCTGCATCCCTACCAAGTTCAGACTCTTCCTCTGCTTCTGGAGCTGCTGCCTCATCTTGATTGTCTACCACCAACTCTTCCTCTGGCTCCGAAACTTCAGCTACTTCTTCCTCTGGCTCCGAAACTTCAGCTACTTCTTCCTCTGGCTCTGAAACTTCGACTACTTCTTCCTCTGGCTCTGAAACTTCAGCTACTTCTTCCTCTGGCTCTGAAACTTCAGCTACTTCTTCCTCTGGCTCTGAAACTTCGACTACTTCTTCCTCTGGCTCTGAAACTTCGACTACTTCTTCCTCTGGCTCCGAAACTTCAGCTACTTCTTCCTCTGGCTCCGAAACTTCAGCTACTTCTTCCTCTGGCTCCGAAACTTCGCTACTTCTTCCTCTGGCTCCGAAATTTCGACTACTTCTTCCTCTGGCTCCGAAACTTCAGCTACTTCTTCCTCTGGCTCCGAAACTTCGACTACTTCTTCCTCTGGCTCCGAAACTTCGACTACTTCTTCCTCTGGCTCTGAAACTTCGACTACTTCTTCCTCTGGCTCTGAAACTTCAGCTACTTCTTCCTCTGGCTCCGAAACTTCAGATACTTCTTCCTCTGGCTCTGAAACTTCGACTACTTCTTCCTCTGGCTCGAAACTAGATACTTCTTCCTCTGGCTCCGAAACTTCGACTACTTCTTCCTCTGGCTCTGAAACTTCAGATACTTCTTCCTCTGGCTCTGAAACTTCAGCTACTTCTTCCTCTGGCTCTGAAACTTCGACTACTTCTTCCTCTGGCTCTGAAACTTCAGCTACTTCTTCCTCTGGCTCTGAAACTTCAGCTACTTCTTCCTCTGGCTCTGAAACTTCAGCTACTTCTTCCTCTGGCTCTGAAACTTCGACTACTTCTTCCTCTGGCTCCGAAATTTCGACTACTTCTTCCTCTGGCTCCGAAACTTCAGATACTTCTTCCTCTAGCTCCGAAACTTCGACTACTTCTTCCTCTGGCTCTGAAACTTCAGACTACTTCTTCCTCTGGCTCTGAAACTTCAGATACTTCTTCCTCTGGCTCTGAAACTTCGACTACTTCTTCCTCTGGCTCTGAAACTTCAGCTACTTCTTCCTCTGGCTCTGAAACTTCAGCTACTTCTTCCTCTGGCTCTGAAACTTCAGCTACTTCTTCCTCTGGCTCTGAAACTTCAGATACTTCTTCCTCTTCAGCTACTTCTATCTCAGATTCTGACACCTCTAAATTCCCTTCCTCTGGTTCAATTTGTTCAGGTTCCACCACTGACTCTCTCAACAATTCAGTTTCCAACTTGGAAACATGCTCTGTTTCCGAAGCCTCGCCGGGGTCATAAGGTTCAGGGCCTTCCTCATCCGGGAGAGCATTACCTTCTTCGTCTTCTAGAAGCTTTACTATCGGCTCAGTGGGCGGCTGGCCCGTGATGCCTGAAAGTGTCGTGATTGGGAGTCCCGCATCGGAAACTTCCTCTCGAGCGGGAGCTGTAGTTAATAATATCTGTGTGGTGGGGGTGACAGCATCATCAATGGGAATCAGGTCTTCCTCTGATATCAGGTTAGGAGACAGACTGACGTAGGGAGCGTCGGTCTCCAGCTCCAGAACCACAGGAGGGGTCGGGATGTAGTCTCTCACGAGTTCCCCAGTTTCGTCGTGATGAATGGTTTCAATCTCTTGTGTAATGATCAGAACTTCTTCCTCCTCGTCTTCACTTAATGGCTCGGGCTCACCCACTGCCGTCATCTCATCGTCCGGGATAGCCGTGGGATCCAGCAGGGTGACGAGGGCGTTTTCCTTCTCCATGTGCGTGAGGGGAACATCCAGTCGTGGTTTATCAACTTCTGGCTCATCAATGGAAACTTCAAAGTCGTTGTGTGAATCAGGCTCACTGGACTGTGGAGGGATGGGTACATGACATTATTAATGCAATGAAAAAGGTTATCATTTGTCAAACATAGCATTTGAGTATTCACCAAAGTATATTTAATTCCAAAAGCTCATGTTATTCAAGTGTCAGTAACATGTCATTATATGGGACCCTTAGTTTCTTCATCATTTCTAGAGGAGCCCATTTTTAATAATACGTTCTTAAGAAAGATCGTCTGGTTCAGTCTGACATGAAGGTGATGGACTGGAATCCTCTCCCTTTAGCCAATCTGTGAGCAGTCTGTACTCAGACAAGCACAGAGAGTTTTACCCGATCCGTCGCACAACCTTCACCCCGAGTATGAGCTCTTATCATGCAGCAGACGATACAGAGTCCACCAATGCAGACTACAAATACTAATTTCCAGTTCCAGTAGCAATTACACAACCTCTTACCTCGTTCACTACTTCTACTTTAGAGGTAGCTGTCAGTGCTGGCAGGAGGACTGCTTCTGTGAAAAAGAAAGCAGAACAATGCATTTTTATAATTGAGATATACAAGTTTCAGATCGTTTCAGAGAGTTTTGCATGTAGTCTTTATTTTCAAGTTTTTAAGTTATTTGACAATAACATCTGTTAAGAGATGTCATCACTGTACCTGGTTCGAAGTTGAGCGAGTCCAGATCGATCGGCAGCGAGGCCTCCTCGCGTAGAGCCTTGGCGACCATTTCCCTGAGGCCGGAGCTGACTGAAGTCTCCGGGGTGCCGCTTGGCGTCTCTAAATTCTCTGAGTTTCTAATCTCAAAGACGAGAGAGTAGTGCACCAAGATTCCTCCGGGCCTGAGAAGGAAGATATTATCTCTGTGATTCAGAGTTGATGACTCTGATTCTTCACACTAACGGTATTGATCAAGTAATCTATAATCAACCCTCGGCAGCCACAGGACTAATGTTATCGTGATTTTGTCAGTGACACAAGTCCTGAAATCGTTAACCATTTGAGGAGATCAATGAAATGTTTTTTCAATGTCTCCATTAATATTTCAGAGATAATACAGCGCCGACATGTGGTTTAGATAAAGCCGGAATCGGTTGAATCTCTGCTTTCACGTTCTTTTTATCCCGAGATCACGCGTCACTCACGCAGCGAATTAGGAGACAGGGAAGATAGCTTGCGACACTCGTCATCTGCCTCTCTGTGTAAAATTGGTGGACTCTCATGTCCGTTTTCCGTTTTGCTAAACCGAAGATTCAAAGATTCTCATTTCCAGCAACAAAACAACTTATCCACTTGAGTAAAGGTATGTTTTCACAAGAGATTTAAAGAATTTCAAAAAGCGTACATCTTATATCTTTTCTGTGAACAGAAAGCTGAGTTTCTACTGGACATTTTGACTTGAAGCACATGGGTATCAGGTTGTACGAGTACCCGTAAAAGGTGAATTTTAGAAGATATGTACCGCAAAATTGAGAAAATGCACTTAGACATCAGAGGGTTAATGGTAACTTTGGATTGAAGGGATGCTGATTCTCAGCATGGGCTGCAGAGGGAGGACTTCAGTCAAACACACAGCAGGAGACCAACAAAGGTAATCAAAAGTCGTTTGGAGCTGCAGTAAAGAGAGGCACATTCAGAATGCCAGGCATGAATATCTGTAGCTATATAGGAAAGAGAGAGACTGCATCAAAGCTTCATCAACATTCTGCACAGCTATCATCAAGAAAAAAATATCGCTGAGATGAGACTGTTGTTAGAAAGGCGATAATGTGATTTTTTTGCTTTTGCGAGAACTGATGACTGCCATAAACATGCACCTCTTTATTAGGTTGCAGCAGTGGTGGTGGTTCTGCATCTAAAAACATCCTGCTTCACTTTGTTCCAGACCCAGACAGCTCTTTGCCTGGACTGGACCTGATTGTGTCCCATATCTGTCAACACACACCTTGTGTCCGCTCTGCAGGTGGCTGCTGTCCTGAATTTCATTGACTTCTGATCCATATAAGGCTTTCTTCGTGGAACATTTCCTGATCTTTTTTTTTTTTTTTAACCTTTATTTATTCAGGGAAGGTTCAATGAGAGGCAGCCTCTCTTGCAGGAACACCCTGATCACATTGACACAGTTCCACATTCATACTTGGAAGCTGCCCGGTACAACCACAGTCTGATCTGCTGGCCACTGAGCAGTTCCACTGGAGCGGTTTGAGGTTAAGGGCGTTGCTCAAGGGCACCTCAGTAGTGGTAATGAGGGAAGGACTGCTCTTTCACTTTCCCCACCCAGATTTTATCCTGTTGGTCTAGGCATTGAACTGACGACCTCCCAGTCACAAGCTCTCTTCTATAACCTTTAGGTTATCCAGGCAGGTTATCCACTGCCTGGATGTTTGTTGTTGCCTTATATAAGTCATTTAAAGGAGTAATATGTGTCTAAACCTACTTTCTGCTGTCGAATATGCTTCACCTGTTGGCAAATCATGTTGTCGGCCAGAATCTATTTTAAGCATGTTTTCTTTGTTCTTATTTTGCTCTGATGAAGGCAGGCGGCGGCTCTCGTGGGTGCAGCCCACACACTAAAGGCTTTTTTAGCTTTTCAAGCAGAGAAAGAAAGAAATGTGCCTTGAACTATTCTCCTGGGGAGACCCCACTTCCTGAACATAAGCAAAACCGCTTTATTCTTTCCCTTTTGTCTTTGTATGTGTACACCTCGGTTTCGAAGACCTTGTTTCATTTATCTGACTTTGTCTGGTTTCAATACCTCCTTTTCCCGGATCACAACAACCTGGCTTTTTATATTAACAATGACTCAAATAACTACTATGTAGTGTGGACAAACTCTGCAGTTCTAAGGACAATGTTTTCTTCACAAATTCAAGGCAACACTGGGTGACCAATTGATGTACAAAAGTCCATTTTGAGAGAGAAGTATTCCTTTGAGTCTTAAAATCAAAAGAAGGAGCTAAAAGATGAAAACGCTGAGGGGAACTGCAGAGTCAGGGGATCATCTCTTTGAAATCATCATTTGATTGACAATATAGTAGTATTTATTAGTGTAGCTTCAAATCACAAGTACTGTTTTCCTCAACGTCTGTACACATTTAATCCCGTCTCAGAACTGACTATGAACCAAACATATGCATTTATTAGATGCATAGATTATTGGACAAAAACAGAATAAGTTGAATATGCTGTACAAAAAGAAAAACCTATTGTTTTCTATTGTTTTCTATGTGCAAAAAAAACACCTAGAGTTGAAATATGTTGTCAACAGAAACATATTCCACATTTCTTTCTTCTTCTTTTTAATTGAAATAAAGTGAATAGTCACACGAGTTTCCACTAAACGTGGTTCATTTGTTTTGCGGAGTGTGGCAGACAAAAGCAGAAGGAGTTTGAGACTCCTTCATCAGATTAGAGGACGAGCTCCCGCTGAGGCCTCCCCTCCGTGTTGTTGGCCGTGACAGCGTCAGACACCACGGGGGGAAGGCTAATTAACGAGGGGAGCAGCTTGACACTTACTGCATCTACAAGTCCTCCTGTTCCACTGCTCACCTGTCTGCTCTGATAATGAGGAAAGGCACTGTGCTTCGGAGAAAAAAAACCAAAAACGCTTCGCGGTAACCTTTAACAAGAAAAGTCGGTTACACTTTCACTGTCGTGAACGTGTCATGAACATTATAAACAAGTCACGGTTATGACATAACGCTTCTGTCAGTAAGTGTCATTCGGTTTTTGTCATGACAAGTTATGGTTAGAGTTAGGGTTAGGGTTCATGTGTTCATGACAGTGTCATGTCACTCTTATGTAGATACCTTCAAGTAAAGTGTTACCGGAAAGTCTTAGCGGTAGTTTGGTCCTTGCAGGATAATGTGATGTGAACAGTCTGGACAGTTTTGGGGTAAATTAATCTTTCTTTCTGCATCCAGTGATGGGAACATAATTACAGTTATGTATTGCTTTTTGCAGTAACACAGTAATATAACGCATTACTAATAAAATTGTGGTAATATTATACCCGTTACAATCTCAGTCATGCGTTTACCAATATTAAAGAGTAACTGCGGGTTTTTTCAACCTGGACCCTATGGTCCTCTGTTGTGACTGATATGTGTGTGACTTTATTTTATTATTCTTTTTTGGGGCATTTTTAGGTCTTTATTGACAGGACAGCTAAATAAATGAAAGGGGAGATAGAGGGGGGGAATGACACGCAGAAAGAGCCGCAGGTCGGAGTCGGACCCGGGCCCGCTGCATCAAGGAGTAAACCTCTATATATGGGCGCCCGCTCTACCAACTGAGCTATCCAGGCGCCCGGTTAGCTCTGTTGGCAGAGCTCTTGCGTCCCACATGTAGAGGTTTATTCCTCGATGCAAAGGCACAGGGTTCGAATCTGACCTGTAGCATTACAATTCAGAGAAAGACATTTTGTAATAGAACTATTTACTCAGTGACAAGTTATCTATAATGTATAACATTTAGGAAGTAGCTGACAAACTAATTGGATCCAAATAAAAGCTGGGCTACGTATTGGCAGGAACCTGCACGAACACACGAGGGGGAGGGGAGGGGGGGGGATGGGTGGATACTACAGGGAATGTGTCTGTATTTACCCGTCAGTGTCCTGCGTCTCGCTGCACCGGGGAAAAGAAATCAACAGATAAGAGCTGGAAGAAAAAACCATCACAGGAGGAACAACACCAACAGGGCGAGGAAACGGCGCCAGTCGATGCGTCACTTCAGATTCTACACAAAACTACTCAACCAAAGCATCTGAAAACTTCCGTTTAAACTTTACTTGACGGTATCTACATAAGAGCGACATGACACTGTCATGAACGTGTCATGAACATGATAAACAAGTCATGAACGTTTATGACATAACGCGTCTGTCATTAACCCTTGTGTTGTCTTCCCTTCAACCTTGAAAAAAAACACTTTTTTTTTCTAACATTTTTGACGCCTTTTTTTCAGTTTGTTTTTGCTTTTTCCAGCGTTTTACATTTTTAAATTTTTGTTCTACACATTTTCAGCGCTTATTTCTACGTCCCACATTTTCTGATATAAAACAAAAATTTCAAGTGTCAAGTGTCATTTGGGTTTTGTCATGAGAAGTTAGGGTTAGGGTTCAGTGGTGTAGTCTAATGTATTGTAGTGGGTATACTGTACTGTGTATATATATATATATATATATATATATATTAGCCAGAATCTGCCTTGGGGGGCATATCATAGTGGGGGGTCTGGGAAGTTCTGAGCATCAATGACTTCATTTCCTCCATTCTTTCATTTATGCACCAATTTACAGTGGAAATCCCTTTATTTAGTCTATTTGAAGAGGAAATACACAGATGACAATTCAAAATATATCAAAAATATAATGGAAAGTATGTTGTTGCGAGGGGATATGGAAATCCTGGAGCTTTCTTAGTGGGTATACTGCGTATACCTGCGTATCACGTAGACTACACCACTGTTAGGGTTAGGGTTCATGTGTTCATGACAGTGTCATGTGGATGTGATGGAAACACACTTTCACCGGCTTTATTCACATGAATTTCTAGCGAAACTTCAGATAATTTGATTGACAAGTGATGGAAACATGGCTACTGAGGCTAATCTGGCACAGTGATGGGAAACATAGTTATGAACACAGCATTAGATCTAATTGACTTATGCCGACCTTACACCAAACTACTTTTCAAGCGTTTCCACTGTCTCAGACTAATGTCCAATATCATAATGAAACCCTGAGAGTCTTGCTAGAGTCGGGGGGGGCTCCCGTCGTCTCCATCGTTTGGTGTAAGGTCATACAACTCAGTCCCAGTCAGTCTTTCTCTCGTCTGGACGTGTTTGATATTATCCTAAGTTTGAAGTCTTGGTAGTTAAATCATGTGAACATCGTCAACAACCAATGGGTGCTCTCCCTCCAGCACCAAACAGGAAGCAGCAAACGGCTAGAGCCGGTGGTGTTTATGGTTGCTTGGTTAAGCTAAACGCTAAAGAGGGAAAGTTGCTGATTTTCAACCTTGTAGGCAGACCTGGAGACATTCATCTGCATGTACGGCAGAACAGGACATCTGCTAACTTTCCCTCAAGTTACCAGCTAACGCTAACGCTAGCGGTAGCTAGCTAGCTTGGTTACATTTTTCAAAACAAATCTAGTTGTAGTCTTGCAATGTGTGACCCTGCAAGATCCCCAGTCTTTACATATGATGACAGTCTTTAACGTTAGTCTACTGTCTGGTAGGCTTCAGGCAGCGAGTCAGATGTCTGGAAACCAGGCTACTTCAAAATGTCTCTTTAGACAACACATGCAAATCTAACAGCCGTCATCAGATTCCTACTATCATGTTAATCAATTCTGATTTAAGAAAACCTGAAAATGGCCAAAAAAGGCCCGACCCACTTTATCCCAGTGAGAAGAGCACAGGCGGAAATATTAAAAGAAGAAGACATGTTACGGACCCACTATTGTTAAGTCTCAGGCAGAAATAGCTCATCATCATGAGAGTGATTAAATAATGAGAGCCTTCAATTTCTCAACCACTCAAGATTCAAGAACTCTTTAAAATCATTAGTGGTGGTTCACTGGTGCCAGTTTTTACTTTCTCCACAACCGTACTCAGTCTTGTTTGGGTCTTTTATTATGAAAAAATGCAGTGCAATTGTTTACTGAACATGTTCCTCTATCATCTGAGGACATTTTCTTTGTGGTCCAGAAGAAATGCAGCCATCCATTTAGACAGTTTTTCAGAAATTACATCTGATACCACAAAACTATTTTTTTGCAGCAATTTGCCGAACACACAAAAAAACTGTTATATTCCTACTTTCTCTTCTTCGTCATGCTACTTCTCCCGAGCAAGAAAACGTATCAGTGTTTGTTTTGTTCCGTCAGTTAGCCGAGGCTCGAAACAGCCGCCCGCGGCAGCATCCGACATAATCCCAATGACAACCAGCCTCACATCTATTCACACCGCCGTGCGCGCCAAACAATCTGCTCATTTCAAATCAAATGAAATGATCCAGGCTCAGTGGGACGTCCCACCGCCGCGGCCACCGTGAAGATTTAATTACCCTTTAAACCAGGCTTCCCTGTTCTCATCTGCTCACTCAAACGCTCTGATACTCAGATGCAGTGGTGGAATGTAACTACGTACATTTACTCCAGTACTGCACGTAAGTCCAATTGTTGAGGTACTTGTACTTTCCGTAAGTCTTTTCTTTTAATGCCACTTTCTACTTCTACTCCTACATTTATAGATAAATATTGTACTTTTTGCTCCACTACAGCTTAAGTTACTAGTGACATTATTTTTCTGCACACAAAACACATGTAGTTTATAAAATCAGAGTTTTATTCTAAATGAAACTATCCAGCTGAGATGATCAGACCATTAAACACACAACTGATCCTTTACACTTTCTAAAATGGGAGGATTTTGAATTACTTTTAATACTTTAACTACATTTGCCTGATGATACTTACACATTTTTACTTGTAACTGAGTATTTTATAATGCTCAGGACTCACCTGATGCCCAGCACATGGATGGCTTTAAATCCCGGAATTTTGTCAAAAACATGCTGCATCTGTAAAAAGAAAAAGGACTTTTTTAATCCCTAAATCCCCCCCCTCGCCCCCCCTGCAGGGGCCAATGCACAGTAATTAACTCTGAGCCGTCAACAGGAGCTTGTTAATAAACTGGCAGGATGCCAACGTGTTGGTATGAAGCCGTGCATGGATGGGAAACACTTGTTGATATCTATCTTTGGGCCAGTTAAGCACCTGGACACTCTTATGACATAATCGCCTTTACGGGCTCCTTCAGGCAACTTCCTGCTGTGAATCGCGTGCAACTCTATGTGATCCCGATGTGCTCTCTTTCTTTTTTTAATTGTAGAGTCTTTCAATGGCGGGATAACTTCGAAAGGTCCTTATTAATCAACATGACGATTCCGTTTTAGGAGCTCAAATAAAAGGATAACACCGGCAGAAAGAGTGGATTGTGGGTAATCTTCTCCCTTTCTCTGGCCCTGACCTCGCGGCCCTCTGATGTAAGCTTCTTTACTGTCAGGACAGAGAGAAGAGACGCGTGGGGACTGTGACAGCTGGGGAGAGACTGACGGGAGACAATACTGCTAACTTTACACAGAAGAGCGGGGGCGGGGAAAACTGCTAACACTAGCTGTGTTCGAAACCGCTCCCTCATTCCCTCACTCACTATTCCCTATGTAGTGTTTATAAGGGCTGGGCAATATATCAATATTATATCGATATCGATACATGAGGCTAGATATCGTCTTAGATTTTGGATATCGTAATATCCTGATATGACATAAGTGTCTTTTCCTGGTTTTAAAGGCTGCATTACAGTAGAGTGATGTACTTTTCTGAAAACACCAGACTGTTCTAGCTGTTCTATTATTTGCCTTTACCCACTTAGTTATTATATCAACATAACTGATGATTATTTATCAAAAATCTCATTGTGTGCATATTTTGTGAAAGCACCAATTGTCAACCCTACAATATCGATATCGAGGTATTTGGTCAAAAATATCGGGATATTTGATTTTCTCCATATCGCCCAGCTCTAGTGTTTATTAAAAAGGGAACTATATAGAGAACGACCAAACCAGATTTCGGACACCACACTGAAAACATCATTGCGTGACTTGTGTCAGGAGATGTGCCCGTTGTTTGTGTGACGGAGGCGGGCGCGCCCAGCATCATGTAAACAAACCCAAACTAAAATGCTTCTAAAACGTCCCTGAAACCAACCGAGCACCCAGGAGAATAGTAACAGGTTGAATATATTATATATGTTCCATGTTACATTTCCACTCTTTAGAAACCAAAGCCCGCTCCATTTTCCCTTTTCAGTTTCCGCGGTTCCTTGCTGCTTCTCCTCCGGGAAAACACGGCCGCTTTGCATTGTGGTACACGGGAGCAAAATGTAGGGTACATCGCATGTACACTCAAATTAGCAGTGCATTGTGGGAATTTTATAGTGGACTATATAGTGAATGAAATCCTGCTTTCTTTTATTAAACTTTATCCATGCACTGCTATAGTTTTTATATTACTATGTCTGCATCATTCTCACTATTGGACTTATTTGCACTACCACCATGACACCCCCTCTCATAGAGCACCTCGCCATGCAGACTGAACCACAGGGTCAGTCCCGGCCCTGTCACTGCAAGCCTCTCATGCTTATACATCCCTTAGTACATGCATGTGGATTTTTTATTTTTATCATCCTGTTTATGATGTATGTGTATGTTGTGTGTGATGTCTTTAAGCTACTGGGACCTCAAATGTTCCCTTGGGGATCAATAAAGTGTCTATCTATCTATCCATATATCTCTCTATCTCTCTATCTATCTATCTATCTATCTTCACCGCGGAGAACTCAAACACCACTACAAAATGGCGAACACACTATATAGGGAACTATTTCAGCTACAGATATATCTCCACAGAATAATTAGAAAGATACATGGTGGCATTAAAGTTTGAACATAAAACCTTGATAAATAATAGATCAGGGGTGTCAAACTGACTCTCACTACGGGCCACTCTGGAACATAAAAATCACATCAAGGGCCAGACAAGTTTAGTTTATTGACATGCTTTTATTAAGAACAGTCAAATGTCTTATACTGTATTACTGCATGTCGCTTCGTTTGACGTTGGTCTCATTTTTATTACAGACTGCTGATATGAGGAAAATATGTGATAACGTTGTTGAATATGGCCATAACGATATTACTTGCGATACATGAACAGATATTAAAGTCACTCAGTGCTGCTGCTTTCAGTATTCTGCTAAAACACAACAAACTGCTCGTTGATTTAAAACAAATGAAAGGAAATCATTTCTAACTTTTCTTTTATTGAACATATTGAACATTAAATTGAATATAAAAGGGAGCACTAAAAAAAGAACGACTGCTTATATTTTCTTTTAACTAACACAAAAGAAATCTATTATTCTATTGTTATTATCTAAGTGTCTATTGCAATGTGTCGCAACCATTTTTGCGATGTGTTTATTGCGCCAGTTGATATCGCGATGACGATTAAAAGAACAGTATATTGTGCAGCCCTAATTTTAGTCATTTTTGTCGCTTTTTTCGACTTCTGTCGACATAAAGCCCTACAAAAGTCAGCAAAAAAGTTCCTCAGCCATCACAGAGTTTAGCAAATCAAGCAAAACAAAGATTACATTTTTAAAAGTAGGCTGCCACACAGAAGACTAACAGCAACCTGTTTCTCAGGCTGATTATGAAAACTATCTGCTTCTGGGCGATTTTCTGACTGTTAAAGTCGGCAAAATCTGCCAAATTCAGCTTTGAGCGTCGCGTAATTGCAGTTTGAAAACACTTTCCTGTCTTTTTGGGTTTGGCGCACAAATAGGGCGACGCCTGCGAGGCAGCTACACACACGTGACATGCCTCACTCCCCGTATCATTTACCAAACACACCCCCTCAATTTGGCGGTCTATTTAAGCTGCACAATTTTTCCATCGCTGCCTTGTCAATGCTGCTGCTGCCCTGCACCTGTATCGCTGCCTGCTTTCAGCTCCACCCCCCCCAGCATCCACCTGCAGGCTCCGGCCAGGGGGAAGCTACTTTATCATCACTCCCCAATATCTCACGTAAACCCATACAGAAGGGAGTGATGAGGTCGGAGACTGGCCGCCAAACACAATGTTCTGCTGTTATAATAAACAAGGGTCCGTGAAGACACTAATGAAGACTTAGTGTCTTCATTAATCAGAGTTGTGTTTTGGGCGTAACATGAAATAAACCAATGGGCGCAGGTGCATTTGCTGTTTAAACGACGTGAGCGCTGGATGGGAAACTGACAACTGCGTCGGTCTTAAACTAGCAAAGACACTTGCAGTGGGCTTTGCGCTGCGCCGGGTGCAACATAGGGCCCTTCAAACGTGAGGTGTCTGAATGAACTAGATTGAATCTATTGGGAACCTAAATCGATATGCGAGCCAGATTAAAACCTTCGAGGGGCCGGGGGTCGGCCCGCAGGCCTCGCGTTTGACACCTGTGTGAAACAGATCACAGGATAAAAGGTAAAAATAGGAAACTCCCACCTGGTCCTGCAGGTGGTGAGCCAGGTCGATGTACTGAGGGGAGTCTGGATCGTCCAGCAGCTCTCTGTAACCCGGGTCCACCAGGTCGATGCTGAACTCCACCATCTGCTCCACGGGACTCTCTGGGACCACGTTGGGAAGCTCCGAATCCTTCAGGGAAACAAACATGAGTCAGTATCCCGGAAACACTGGAAGGAACGAGGGGACAGGTTTGGTCTGTAAACATCTCATTCTAAAAACCAAGGTAGCCCCAGGTTTTTAAGTTACAATTTAAGACTTTTTAAAGACCCTTTTTAACACCATTTAGAATGAAATGTTATACCAACTTCATGAACATACTGGCAAAAATATGTAGGCTATATAATGGAATATCAGAAAGGATTTTAGGCTATAAAAATAGTTGTTTACCAAGTACTTGAACTTAATACAACATTTCATTGTAGTACTCAATACTAAATGCTTTGTGATGAAACAATGAAGGAGTTATTAAATCTCATGAAAGGACAATACAGATGTCAGACTCTCTAAAGACTTTTAAGGACTTCTTTTTCGAATATCACACTTAAGACATTTTTAGGACCCCGCAGGTACCCTGAAAAACACAACCCCGACATTTACAGTCAAGTTTGTGTTGGTGTCCACCTGAAGAATGTAAGTCCAATATTCTCTCTCTTTTAGCTCTTTTTTGGTCTCCACCAACTCTGGAGGGAAATGTATCTCTGTTTAGCTGCTAAATGCTCCACTATGTTCAGCAGCTAACTGTCTGTCTGCTGTTTGCTGCCGAGCAGGTAGAGTACAGCGGCTCTATACAGCTTTGTCTCTGAAAACAACGCCATGAGAGCACTGAGAGTGAACCAGAACAGTAAGGTTGCAGCCAGACAGACAAACAATGCGCTGAAACCAGGGTTCGAACTACAGGGGGAGCTAGGGGAAGCTTGGCTCCCCTTAATAAGACATGGGCTCCCCTGAAAACGTGATTTGTGAAATTTTGGTGGGGGTCTCTAAAAATATTGACAATGTGTCATTTTGACGTGCAATTTAAGTTTTGTGTAATGGGATCATTGTGGATTATTATGTGTAAAATTGCAAAAATATCATCAACTCATGCATGACTTCACTTCAATAAAGATAACTATACACTATTCTTGTCATGAGCGTCAAGGCGTGGCGGCCCTGCGGTGCAAATTCAAAATAAATTGGAACAGCCAGCAGGGGAGAGACTGGAAGGGCCGATATACATGTCTGTTTCTTATGAGAGAAGATTGGGGTGCATCGCTTAGGCCTAAATGAGCGGAGGTATTATGGTATTCTTTGGAGGCCTGAGTAACTTTAACCGTTGTTCATGTGAAATCTCAAAGACAGCCTGATGCTTTGTTTATAGACTATAGTTTATAGATTTATTTGTGGGTGGCTGTTTGCAGTTTGACCTATCTATTCCTGTCGATAAAGTATAATAGGGTAAATCCTGTATAGTGCATACACTTGTTAGCCTCGTGAGACCGTCCTGATCTGGCGAGCTCCAGTTTTCCACTCGCAGATCAGTCTGGCATCTTGAGACAGAGAACATTTGGAGCCGTTCGCCAAACGACCGACCAATCAGCGTTGGTTTTGAGGCGGGTTTAGGTGTGACGCAACGAGAAGCGACTGTTCAGTCTAAACAACGTAGCGGCTTCCACGGATGAGATGAGCGTAGCTATCGCACAGGTTTGATCTGAATTAGAAAGTATTCCTTCATTGAAAGAAGAGCAAAAAAATGCACTGGAGGCTTTTCTCGGAGGAAAAGATGTTGTTGCTCTTCTCCCGACTGGTTTCAGCAAGAGTTAGATATATCGTTGATCTGATTGGTTGATTTGGCCCGTCTACGACCAAGATGGGTGGTGATAGACAGATGGTTTATCCAATCAGCTGACCAGTAATCTACTAATCTATCTTTCGCCCCTTTACAAAAGTTCTCCAACAAGCAAAAAACGAAAAGCTGAAGAAAATAAATTGCAAAGAAAGGAAGAAAAGAAGATAACTAAGAATGACTAAAAAATATGACGTTGGTGATATTTGAAGCTTTGATATCTAGTGTTATATGTGATATATGTATCTGCAAAATAACCCAATAACGCCAGTCCTCAGATAATAGTGAAGTAAGAAATAAAACATTCCCTCTCATATAGGAAAACTAGAAAGTCTACTTCACTTAAAATACAGTAAAACTGTACAAAAGTGAACTTCCACGTCCGACACCAGGACACACAGATGTCTGAAAGGTCCTGAAACGTGTCCTGTCTGCATTACACCGTACAAAATGATAGAAATGTCAGTCAGCTGGTGAATTATGAGTCCTCAGCTTCATATTCAGCATTCAGTATTCAGTGTGGCTCAAGAACGGGCTGTATGGGGTGGAAAGAGTAATAACCTGCCCTTATAGAAGTGAGTGACGGCAATTATTATGGTAATTTCAGAGGACATTCAGCAATTTACCGTGCTGTTTGACAAAAGGAAAGCCTTTTCACCGAACCTGCATCGGAGGAACTCAATGTCAAAGCTCAGGTGAGGCTTTTTACCGTTTCTGTACGAACTTAAATGAACTCCTTCGGAACAAAACCCATTCATTCAGAGAAAGGCAAAAGCTGAAATTATCTGGAGACAGACAAAGAGTTGGGTATCATTTTTTTTTTTTTCCGATTCTCATGCCAAAATGATACCTTCAAAACGGATCATCAACCGATACTTAAAAAAAAAAAGAAGAGAAAAAAGAAGAGCACAAAACGACAGTCGGCGACATTAAAGAACGGCTTTTTTATTGCTAAGGCCGTACGGTCAACCTTAAATGATTTGTCAAAAATGAAATGACAATAACGTATAACAATAACTTATTTCACCAGTCAAATGACAAAAGGAGAACCACTAGATGGCAGAAGGGAACTTTACAACACTGAATGCACCGTGAGCTTACGAGGTGCGATTGAATGCACCATTAAGTCCTGTCGGTGTTGTTTCTCCGAGTGTCTGGTGTCCACGGTGTCTCAAAGTGCTGCTAGTCTCCTCTGTGTCTTTAGCTGCAGACTTGATGGACGTCCCGGTGTTGGAATCCATTTCCAGTGAAATACAGCCACACGTTAAGACTCTTTAGCTGTCAGCATTTTAACAGTGCCAGCTCCTAGCTAACTTTTGGCTATCGTTACCTGCTGCCAAGTGTAGTGTTACCCAGCGTCGCGTGCAGTGATGCTTCTGTTGCCTGATATGTCCGTTTCGGACCACCAGAGGGCTGCGTAGGCATTTAATAGGCACCGAAATGAGGCACTGAAATCTACATTCAGTCCAGTAGATACCGGTCTTTTAGGGTTTCGGAACCAAACCCTAGACAGACATGATGCACTGCTGCAAACATTTTCAGCTGGAACAAACGAAGACATGAGGATCTTGGTTTAGCTCATTTAGTCTTTTCCACGGTCTGAAACCGAGAGGTAGCACAAATATCTGTGCGTCTGACGATGACATTTGAAGTTAAAACATGGAAAACCATTGTTATGGTAATGGAACGCAACTGAAGTTTGTGTTTCTCCGCTTTAAATACTATGGTTCCGGCCTAAAGACAGCAGCTTTCTGAGCAGAAAATCACTTCTTAGGGACGACGATAAGCTGAGGAAATCCAGAAAAGGTAAGTGGATGAAAATCTGCTCTCTGCTCGACACATACCATCAATGTGTCTTTGAGCAAGCCACATAATCCACTTAACTGCTCCTGTGGAGCTGCTCATGTGTGGACGGTAGATTAGTGCAGCTGGGAAAATGGTCAGCAAGTCGTGACGTGTAAATGACTTGTGGCTAATGGACTAAAATATTTAAATTACATATATCTTAGGTGGAAAGAAGAGGGACATTATAATCCACTTTTACTCAAATAAACCATGTGTCATTTCAGAAGAGAAGGCACTTGTACTTGAGTGTGACATTTGCAGCCTTCACAGGAGCAACTGTGTCCTGTCAAAAACCTCATTTAGCTCCTTCCTCCTTTGACTTGTTGTTGTAGATAAGAGTGCTGGCTAAATGCCTAACATGTAAATGTGAGTGCTTGCCAGTACCTCCTCGATTGGATGGGTCTGCTCTAGACCGGGGCTTGGAGAGACACTCACAGGACTGACAATTGCTGGGGTGGCTGGCGGAGCGACAGTCTCAACCTCTGCACCTGGAGCAAATGTCAAAGTGACTTTAATCATAGATTACCAGGAATATTAACTTACAGTGTCACAGTTCATAGAGAGAAACATAATACTAGGAGACTTAAAAGGTAACTTAGTTTTTTTTTCAACCTGGACCCTATGTTCCCATGTTTTTGTGTCTTAGTGACTGATGGTAACAACAATCTTTGAAATTAGTCCTGTATTAAGCAACTAACAAGCTGCATGTATTGTTAATTTGTGGCGTCAGTTAGCGTCCAATAAAAGTTCTGTTTTTGCCGCTGACAGGCTCAGATTATTATTCTAAGTGTCTGACAACATTATGGAAAGGCTCCCTACAGAGATAGACCTTTTTATTACAGAGTAAGATCATTTTTGTTTAACATGAAACAGCTTCAAAATCACTATCACCAAACCGACCAGACTCCATGTAAATAATCAGGACTTTTATCATCGTGAAACACACGTCTTGGTTCGTCTTTCCACTGTTCCAACAATCACCACTCTGGTTTGGTTGAAATAAAAACTTAATTCCATGTGAGCATATGCTAAAGAATACGCTAAAAGTCCTGATTATTTACATGGAGTCTGGTGGGTTTGGTTATGGAGATTTCGGAGCTGTTTCATGTTAAACAAAAAGGATCTTACTCTTTAGCAACATGGTCTCTGTAGGGATCCTTTCCATAATGTTGTCAGACACTTAGAATAATAATCTGAGTCTGTCAGCGGCAAAAACAGAACTTTTAGTGGACGCAGACTGACGAACATTTGTCCTGTAGGGTTATATTACAGAACGGTTCGTTACTGCGGCAAAAGTTTAATCTATCAACTAGCGTTGCTCTGGTTGGCTATGAGTGCAGAGGGAATTTGAAAGACCACCATTTATCCCACCCCTCGGATTGAGCCCTACCAATGGTGAGTTCCCAGACCCAACATCTGGATGTGGGTCTGGCTTGTCACGCTATGGGAAAATAGGGTCCAGGTTGAAGAAGAAAAAAAAAAACGAAATTACCCTTTAATTTACATGCCATATAGAAGTAAACACAGAAATCAATATACATTTCACACTTCATGGTACAAGAACACAGAACGGTCATTACAGCACATTCTACGTCCAACAGCATCAGATAATGAGGATTCAATAAAAAACATTATAATGACATAATAACACTATTAGTGTTGTGTCAGATCATTATAGAGTTAATACCTGCTTTCTCAGGGATCTTCGGTGCCGGTGCAGGAGTCACCACTCCTCTACAGTAGAACGGAAGTATTATTAAATCAATAATTTCAGCCTATATTAAAACACATTCATGTTATTCTGAATGTGAACCTTCCTCCGCAGCGCTGGGACAGAAGGTCTGGCAATGCGAGACTGATGTTCACATTAATTGTATGCACGTAGTCAGAGAGACACAGACTGAAGACATCCCTACCGTGACGGAGGCCTCCTGTCTCTCATCCGGTTCACCTTCTGTAAAAACACAACGGAGAACAAACATTCACTGTTACGTGTCTGACACAAACACACGCAGGGCAGTAAATGTCCACATTATTGTCTTGTTTGTGATAATGTTGTCATGTGTCAGTGGCTGCTGCTGTTCTCGCTCACTCAACACCCGATTAATTGACTTTGTTTACTTGCTGTGTTTGGGTTTGTTATGTCTTAACACTCTGGACTTGAGTTTACATAAATGCAATTATGTTCTTGTTGTGTGTTGTGGTTTTTAAAAACACATTGTGCTGCAGCTCTCCGAGGTCTTGAGGGAGTTTCTCCAACCCTCCAGGCCATGAATGCACTAAATCTCCACAGTTTACATTTAAAAAATGAGTGTGAATGTTATTTACAGCAGCTATACGCACTATTTTTTCAAACCATTAATGTCATCGGGGAAAACATCATAGTTGATAGTTGAAGTTTGACGATTTTGTTGCTTTTTCCCGACACTTTTCATGCTCTTCTCTGCTTCTTTCAACTTTGTTTACCCTTTTTTCCACGCTTTCTTAAATACGTTTGTCGCTATTTTTTGTCACTTTTTTCTGTGTAACTGCCGATTTTTCTTTTTTATATCCTTATATCTAGTAATATATATTCTCCAACTGTCTTCATCCTTTTGATACCAGAACACAACAAATGTTGAGGAGGACTCCAAAGAAACAAAAAAATCTGTCTGTTGAAGTTATTTTAAAAACCTAAAAGATTTGGGGCTTTTCAGAATGGTTTTATGTCAGTTAGCCTAAAAGCTGGTTTGATTTGCATTGAGAGATGATTTTATGGACTTTTTCAACATTTTGTTGTAAATTCATGGTCAATAAACCTAATTTAAATGACATTATACCTAATTTCTGAGTTAAAAAAGCAGAATTTATGAATTATTTAGACTAATAGTTAAGATTAAAGGATGTTGAGTGAATCACAGACTAGTTTATGTCAAAGTTTAGTCACATGTTTATAAAATTGAATAAAACACCCAAAATGCAATACAAGTAATCATTAATTTTACGTGCAAAGATCGTTGTATGGAACCCATACAACATACATGCATGCATCCATGTTATTTTGGGGCATTTTGGTTGAAAGAAACCCATATTTCTGATATAAAAACTTTGAAAACAGGAGGACAACACATTGCGGCACATTGAGGACAATACGTCATTGCATTGTAGCGCCAAAAGATTAATCGTTTTCAAATCAAAATCAAGATTTGAAAGAATGCGATTAGCTAATTGTGAAAAACGCAATTATTCGAACGTGCAATATTTAGTTGAATGTTTGGTTTAACATTTTGTGTTCCTCTTTTTATTATAATATTCACTGTTTTTTCACAAGAGAAATGCTGGAGTAATGGTGCCGAAATGTCCGACATTTAGTGGATCTTTCATTTATTGTTTATTTATTTAACATGATGGTAGATGGTGCAATATGTAGATGCTGCTGTTGAACTGAGGCATAGCAGACATTTCAGTTTACAGGAAAGTAAAGTATTATTTTAACTTTATCGTTTGTGATACATATTCTGTGTTTGACTGTTCAATGTTCCATGCTTATTAAAAGAAAAACACGTATCGCTGATGGCAGTTCATATATCTACTGTATGTTCTCATCCCTGCATAAGAACATAGAGCAGTATTGATGGTGTATCATGTTGTAATGCTCCATGACATGTTTTATCTGTTACATAGGGAATATTGACCTTTAGCTTACTTTAACCTTTTAACCCTCCTGTCTTCCTCAGGTTGACCCATGTTCAAAGTTTCTACATCAGAAATTTGGGTTTCTTTTAACCTCATTGCCCAAAAGTAACACAGATGGTTCCATGAAATGCTCTTCACAAGTCAAAGTAAGGATCAGTTCAATACTATCATTGACTTTTGGGTGTTTTAATCAATTTTTGACTAAACTTTGACAGTCTGTGATTATCCATAAACCTCTCTAATAACAATGAATACGTTCTGCATTTTTTAACTCTAAAATTAGATACAATTTCATAAAGGATACATGAGGTTTAATGACTATAAAATCCCAAAATGAGTTTAAAAATAGTGGTAACAAGTTGGTGTAAGTGCATGCTGGTGGTAGTGGAAACAAAAGCGACATGGAAGGACAACACAAGGGTTAATTGCAAAATCTGACAGAAAAATCACAATTACATTTCCCCCCCATAATCGTTCAGCCCTATTGCATTGTTTTGGAGGACATGCAATGCACACAGGATTAAGTTACATAAAAGATGCCTCAAGTGTTACGTAAGTGTTAAGAAGTGCTATGAGCAGCTTGAATGTAACTACAGAACCATGAGTCAGGCTTTAGTTGACAGGTAGTGCAGAAAACAGATGGGAAAATGTTGACAGTGAATGTGTCGTACATACAGTGGGGCAACAAAGTATTTAGTCAGCCACAAATTGTGCAAGTTCTCCCACTTAAAAAGATGAGACAGGCCTGTAATTTCCATCATAGGTACACTTAAACTATGAGAGACAAAATGAGAAGAAAAAAATTCCAGAAAATCACATTATAGGATTTTTAATGACTTTATTTGCAAATTCCTCGGGAAAATAAGTATTTGGTCACCTACAAACAAGCAAGATTTCTGGCTCTCACAGACATGTAACTTCTTATTTAAGAGGCTCCTCTGTCCTCCACTCGTTACCTGTATTAATGGCACCTGTTTGAACTTGTTATCAGTATAAAAGACACCTGTCCACAACATCAAACAGTCACACTCCAAACTCCACTGTGGCCAAGACCAAAGAGCTGTCAAAGGACACCAGAAACAAAATTGTAGACCTGCACCAGGCTGGGAAGACTGAATCTGCAATAGGTAAGCAGCTTGGTGTGAAGAAATCAACTGTGGGAGCAATTATAAGAAAATGGAAGACATACAAGACCACTAATAATCTCCCTCGATCTGGGGCTCCACGCAAGATCTCACCCCGTGGGGTCAAAATGATCACAAGAATGGTGAGCAAAAATCACAGAACCACACGGGGGGACCTAGTGAATGACCTGCAGAGAGCTGGGACTAAAGTAACAAAGGCTACCATCAGTAACACACTACGCCGCCAGGAAATCAAATCCTGCAGTGCCAGACGTGTCTCCCTGCTTAAGCCAGTACATGTCCAGGCCCGTCTGGAGTTTGCTAGAGAGCATTTGGATGATCCAGAAGAGGATTGGGAGAATGTCATATGGTCAGATGAAACCAAAATAGAACTTTTTGGTAAAAACACAACTCGTCGTATTTGGAGGGGAAAGAATGCTGAGTTGCATCCAAAGAACACCATACCTACTGTGAAGCATGGGGGTGGAAACATCCCCATGCATGGGGCTGTTTTTCTGCAAAGGGACCAGGACGACTGATCCGTGTAAAGGAAAGAATGAATGGGGCCATGTATCGTGAGATTTTGAGTGAAAACCTCCTTCCATCAGCAAGGGCATTGAAGATGAAACGTGGCTGGGTCTTTCAGCATGACAATGATCCCAAACACACCACCCGGGCAACGAAGGAGTGGCTTCGTAAGAAGGTCCTGGAGTGGCCTAGCCAGTCTCCAGATCTCAACCCCATAGAAAATCTTTGGGGAGTTGAAAGTCCGTGTTACCCAGCAACAGCCCCAAAACATCACTGCTCTAGAGGAGATCTGCATGGAGGAATGGGCCAAAATACCAGCAACAGCGTGTGAAAACCTTGTGAAGACTTACAGAAAACGTTTGACCTCTGTCATTGCCAACAAAGGGTATATAACAAGGTATTGAGATGAACTTTTGTTATTGACCAAATACTTATTTTCCACCATAATTTGCAAATAAATTCATTAAAAATCCTACAGTGTGATTTTCTGGATTGTTTTTTTCTCATTTTGTCTCTCATAGTTGTGTGTGTACCTGTGTACCTATTTTCATCAAGTGTACCTATGATGAAAATGACAGGCCTCTCTCATCTCTTTAAGTGGGAGAACTTGCACAATTGGTGGCTGACTAAATACTTTTTTGCCCCACTGTATGTTCACTAACAAGCATTTGTTATTAGTGATGTAGCGATGCATCATGAATCGGTTAAACATCGATATGTATAAAGATTGCAACCGGTTGAGATAAAAATTGCGATTCAATTTCTAAACGTCCTAGGGTTGTAATCTACTTTAGATTTCACTTGTTTGACTTCGGACGTCACCGCGTCTTCTTAGTTTATTTATTTGAACACATGACATGACATTTAGTTAGTTATTTTGATGTGGGATTTCTTTGAGAAATCACATTTTTTATATACAATTTCAGTGTCACTTTTGGTAAGAGGACACACCTGTTGTTTTGCACAGTTTACAGAAATTAAGGAATATGTTTCAGTCATTTGTCTGCCGCAGATTCTGCTAAAAACATCCCGAGAAAATCGTCAACCTAAAATCTTGAATCGTATCGCAATTTGAGGGTATCGTTACATCCCATTTTGTTGTATATATTTGCAGGATACTTGGTGATCTCACATCTCGGGTAAAGTGCCTACATGCATTGCATCTGTGCAAACAAAGTGTTGACTGTTGATGTGGCAGGCGGACAGCTCTCTACTCACCTTGTGAATCATGGCCATGTGCTCCTCCGAGCTGCTGAAGTTTTTGGTGAGGTCGGAGATGCAGAGTGACTCGTGTTGACACGTGTGAACCCATCTCTGGTACTCTGCCGTCCCGGGGATCCTGTCGAAGAAGATCCTGAACGCCTCCCACACGGCCTCCTGACAAACTGTCCAAACAAACAAACACACACACACAATATACACACACACACACACACACACACACACACACACACACACACACACACACACACACACACACACACACACACACACACACACACACACACACACACACACACACACACACACACACACACACACACACACACACACACACCCACACACCCACACACACCGACGCTCACACAGACAGACACACACACACACACACACACACACAGCTTCTTAGACTCTGAGCGCTGAACACACTGCTGCGACGAGCTCTCCTACACAGTTACAATCTGTTAGACTGAAGTGTCAAAAATGAGACAGGTTGTCTCTGAATTTTTGATTGGACGAAAGTTCGGCTGTGTGGAAAGAGACAAGTGACCATGTTTATCTTTCTTTAAGTCAAAGTTTATCAAACGATGTCCAAAAGGTATTTTGTGCATACAACAAAATCCAGGTAGATCAATTCAAAAGCATGTGGTGAAAGACATCTTTATTAAAGTGCTCATATTATGCTCATTTTCCAGTTCATAATTGTATTTAGAGATTGTATCAGAATAGGTTTACATGGTTTAATTTTCAAAAAACACCACATCTTTGTATTTCATATTTTCTTTTCACCCTGTGTTCAGGTCTCTGTTTTAGCTACAGAGTGAGACATCTCAACTTCTGTAACGTCTTTGTTGGGAGTCGCACATGCTCAGTAGCTATAGACAGTTAAAGAAAATGGAGTAACAGGTCCCGTGTCTCTGGACGGAGACCAGTGAAGGATATTAGAAGCTCTTTCCCGGTGATGGCTGAGCGTTACTGAGCAGCCTCCAACTGAGCTTGAAGACGTAGATGTGACGTGAGCAACCTGTCTGAAAGTTGGAAGTCTTCTGGTAGCTGTGCCAAGAGAAATCTCAATCATTCCCAATCTAGCAGAGACGGAGAGCGTAGGTATATGTAAGGAGATAACATAGACACAGGCTCATTATTGATCACTAAAATGATAGTTAACATTAGTAATTACACTTAAACAGCTAATGTGAGTCCAAACTGCCTGAGAGCTTCTCCTGTACTATATGGTAACTCCTCTACTATGAGACAGGAAGTCTCGTGGTTATGACACAACTGTTAGCCTATTTTTACAAAAACGTCTGCTACGGATCCATAACGAGAGGTACAAGGTAATGGAGCCTTTTATACATTGTCGTGTTTCTTTAGAAATAAACAACGGACAAATAGAGTCTTTAAACGCTTCAGATGTAAATTTTCGCTGTCAAAGTGACGTCAAAATGAATGGGAGTCAATGGGACGCTAACGGGAGGTGATGGCTTGTTAGCATCAAAATGGCACCACAGGAGATACGTGTTGCGGGGAGAGGCTTACCCCCTTAGGTAAGATCACATCATCTGGCTAGCTGTTTGTTTCTACAACTTCAGTAGTACAAGGCAGGATTAGCTGGGAGACTTCTTCTAAACGAGGGAACACTTCCAACTTTGTGTGGAATACCTGCAGAACAGGGACATGGAAGTAGTTCTTTTGGAGATTATGGTGAACTAGTGTGTGTTGTAGCAGTGTTTTGACATCAGAACGAGCTAGCATACTACGGTTAGCCACCTCGTTTCGGCTAGTGACATAAAAAGCCCAGCTCACCCGGAGACTGAAGGCAGGACACATTCAGAAACCGTATCTCACTCAGAACAGCATGTGTGTATGCGTGTGGAAGCACCAGAGATACAAAATAACACCCCAAATCCCAGAAAAAGTGATTTTTTAAAACAAGTGGAGTGATGTCTTAACACAGCATTAGCATTTCAGAAAATACTGACTTAAAGAAGAACTTAAGAACTTAAAACTCCTGTTTCAATTACAAGCTTTAGGAGTAGATCGATATGCGTGATCTTGCTATAAATCGAGGAACCTCTGTGTATGTACTGTGTGTCCGCTCTCTTTCAAAACTCTCGAGAAACGTTCATGCAATCTACTTCACACTTGGCTTTCTGGGTAACAGTGAACTTGGCATTTGGAATTTGGAGCAGTTTGGACAGCGTTGGATATTGGCTATTGATAAACTGTGAATAAAACTAAACGGCCACACAATACCTCTGGCTTCACTTCTTCCTTGTCTACTCTTCGCAATAAAAGCCCAGCTTAAATTCACTCAGAACATTTCGCTAAGAGGAGACTCAATAAAAAGCTATTTTTGCAGACACTATATCAAACAAAAGCCACACACTATATTGTATTAAGTTGCTGACAGTGGGGTTGCATATTAAGTACTTTGGGGTCCTTTTGTAAGTGTAAGCAATTCTGTGATACAATGGTTCTGAAGAAAGCTACAGGCAGCGATACAGGACGCCAAGCAATCGCCTGTTTGAACAGGCGTGTTTTGAACAGGATGCACTGGGAAAGTACAATGAAGCATGAGACGTGTTGCATTAATATATATATATATATATATATATATATATCTCAGGTGCAGTACATATACTTATTTTTCATTATTTTAATAACTCTGATTTGAGGCCAATCTACTCTAAATCAATCCATCACTTTATTCCTGACATTAAATTCCATATTAGACAAGGATAACGGATCAGAAAAATAGAATGATTAAAGAAAGAGATAGATGAAAGGAGACAAGATAATAGATGAGAAGAGCAGTAAGATATCTGCATATAGCGTACATAAATCAGTGGAGATAAAAAAAAGCTAATATGCAGAACAGAATTAAGCTGTCAAAAGTTGGTATAAACATCCTGCAGGCGGAAAACCAGGCACTGCTGAGGAGCCCTTGAGCAAGGCACCGAACCTAACTGCTCCGGCGCCTTTAACGGGCAGCCTCCTCACCCTGACATCTCTCCAACAAGTCCATGTATAGGTCCGGTCGGTTTCATGTGTGTGTATTTCGGGCCTGTATGTAATAAATGTAATCCCCCCCCCGGGGATCAATAAAAGTATCTCTTCATCTTCTAGTTCCATTTCCACTCAACTTTCTGTCTCTACTCCGATGTGTGTTACATATTGAACCACACTTTCTCAGTGTTTTGGTAAGCCCGCCCCTGAAGCTGTACTGCCGAAGCTCCGGGTGGCTCTGCAGCCGACGTTAACGTTACAGAAAACTACAGGAAATGAGCAAGATGAAAACCGTCACGTCTTTTGCTTTCAACAAGCGCTCCGACGTTAGGTTCAGCTGTCAAACCTTTGTAATGCAACACACCACACAAATGGCATTTTTTCTTTTGATGGACACAGTTGTTTGTTGTCTTACTCACGCTTTGAATTGAAAAAAAAATATATCATTTAAACTTTTCAAGGGTTTAATGGATGCCGGGATGTGGATCCTGCGTGCAGCTGCGTTACTAACATTACATAAACTTTAACAAAATCTCCAGCTGGATTTAATCCTATCATACTGAGAGGGAAGGAAATCAATAAATAATGTACTAATGTATTAATAAATGTATAAATTCTGAGACGTCAGCTCAAGGAGAGCAGGTTCATGACTAGACAAATGCCCGTTGGAAACAATGAAATAATGGAACAATGGAAATATAAGAAGATGAGAGCGGCTGTCTGCATTTTAAATACATTCTGCTCATGTACCCTTTAGCAAGGAAAGAGTTAGGTGCTCAGTGGCTGTGAAAGAAGTTGAATGAAGTACCTCTGAGCTGGTGATACGCCTGGTGGCTGGCGAGGACTTCGTTGATGGTCTCTTGGGGGCAGATTCTCACTCCGGAGTGTAAAAACACAGACCTCTTGGGTCGCCGTCTTTCCACTTCGAACCCCGAACCCTCGGTTTGTGCGTGCGACGTCCTCAGCAGCTCCACCAAACGCACGGGCCCAACGGCCCCCGGGTCCAGCCTGACGCCGGCCCCTGGACAGGAAACAGACAGGAAACGATTCAGGGTCAGACTCACTGCAGATCCTAGGAGTCTGTTTAGAGCAAGGGTCAGCAACCTTAACTATCAAAAGAGCCAAATAAATCTTAGCACAGCAGAGCAAAGTGCAATAAATACACCAGAGCTTTAATTCTTATAGTCACTTTTTTTTTCGATGTTGTATTGTCTGTAAACTCATGTGTGTCCTTCCTTTATGTCCTTAGACACTTTGTTGATATTTTGATCTTATGTTTAGGTTTTTATGTTGATTCTAGAATCAGGACATGAGGTTTTTCTGTTACATGTTTGTATTGTGAATCAACAGATTGTAGCACTATGCCCAGGACAAAAATTCCCCTCGGTGACAATGTCTGAATACTATTCTAAGGCGTCCGGTATACTCGCCGCAGCTGACCTGTCGAACGCAAATGTGCCGTCATGGGAGCGCCGTAACTGTTTATACTCGCGCGTGGTGGTCGCGACACTAGTTGCTGTCTTCTCCTGAACAGAGGTGGCGCTAATGAGCAAAGGCTGCCGACGTTGCTATTTCTACGGACTAGAAGAAGAAGGAAAAAGGTAAACAACGGCAGAACTGGCAGCAGCATTGACGTCAACGCTTCCATTTGATTGGATGAGCTACTTGGTGGGATCAAGCCTTTCATTCACCATAAAAGAACTCATCTTAACCCAGGAAGTTTACAAGAGAGACCTGCAGTCACTCTGAGAGTCCTGGCATCACGTTGTCCTCAAACTCGTCCGTGCTTCCTGTTTCCGCTTTGTCACACGTCGCTGAAAAAAAATAGAGTGGTGCGCGCCCTCAGCTCGCGCACTCAAAATCCTGGCGCGCCAGCGAGATCTACGTCATTTTGACGTCACATTCGCACGCGACGGGTCGGCTGCTGTTGCTGAATCTGTCTTCATTTCAGATCGACAAAGGTCAGTTTAAAAGATTTTTTGTCCGATTTTGAGAGGCTCTAGTCACGTTCAGCCCTTGAGCAAGGCACCGAACCTAACTGCTCCGGCGCCTTTAACGGGCAGCCTCCTCACCCTGACATCTCTCCAACAAGTCCATGTATAGGTCCGGTCGGTTTCATGTGTGTGTATTTCGGGCCTGTATGTAATAAATGTAATCCCCCGGGATCAATAAAAGTATCTCTTCATCTTCTAGTTCCATTTCCACTCAACTTTCTGTCTCTACTCCGATGTGTGTTACATATTGAACCACACTTTCTCAGTGTTTTGGTAAGCCCGCCCCTGAAGCTGTACTGCCGAAAGCTCCGGGTGGCTCTGCAGCCGACGTTAACGTTACAGAAAACTACAGGAAATGAGCAAGATGAAAACCGTCACGTCTTTTGCTTTCAACAAGCGCTCCGACGTTAGGTTCAGCTGTCAAACCTTTGTAATGCAACACACCACACAAATGGCATTTTTTTCTTTTGATGGACACAGTTGTTTGTTGTCTTACTCACGCTTTGAATTGAAAAAAAAATATATCATTTAAACTTTTCAAGGGTTTAATGGATGCCGGGATGTGGATCCTGCGTGCAGCTGCGTTACTAACATTACATAAACTTTAACAAAATCTCCAGCTGGATTTAATCCTATCATACTGAGAGGGAAGGAAATCAATAAATAATGTACTAATGTATTAATAAATGTATAAATTCTGAGACGTCAGCTCAAGGAGAGCAGGTTCATGACTAGACAAATGCCCGTTGGAAACAATGAAATAATGGAACAATGGAAATATAAGAAGATGAGAGCGGCTGTCTGCATTTTAAATACATTCTGCTCATGTACCCTTTAGCAAGGAAAGAGTTAGGTGCTCAGTGGCTGTGAAAGAAGTTGAATGAAGTACCTCTGAGCTGGTGATACGCCTGGTGGCTGGCGAGGACTTCGTTGATGGTCTCTTGGGGGCAGATTCTCACTCCGGAGTGTAAAAACACAGACCTCTTGGGTCGCCGTCTTTCCATTTCGAACCCCGAACCCTCGGTTTGTGCGTGCGACGTCTTCAGCAGCTCCACCAAACGCACGGGCCCAACGGCCCCCGGGTCCAGCCTGACGCCGGCCCCTGGACAGGAAACAGACAGGAAACGATTCAGGGTCAGACTCACTGCAGATCCTAGGAGTCTGTTTAGAGCAAGGGTCAGCAACCTTAACTATCAAAAGAGCCAAATAAATCTTAGCACAGCAGAGCAAAGTGCAATAAATACACCAGAGCTTTAATTCTTATAGTCACTTTTTCTCGATGTTGTATTGTCTGTAAACTCATGTGTGTCCTTCCTTTATGTCCTTAGACACTTTGTTGATATTTTGATCTTATGTTTAGGTTTTTATGTTGATTTTAGAATCAGGACATGAGGTTTTTCTGTTACATGTTTGTATTGTGAATCAACAGATTGTAGCACTATGCCCAGGACAAAATTCCCCTCGGTGACAATGTCTGAATACTATTCTAAGGCTAATACTCGCCGCAGCTGACCTGTCGAACGCAAATGTGCCGTCATGGGAGCGCCGTAACTGTTTATACTCGCGCGTGGTGGTCGCGACACTAGTTGCAGTCTTCTCCTGAACAGAGGTGGCGCTAATGAGGAAAGGCTGCCGACGTTGCTATTTCTACAGACTAGAAGAAGAAGGAAAAGGTAAACAACGGCAGAACTGGCAGCAGCATTGACGTCAATGCTTCCATTTGATTGGATGAGCTACTTGGTGGGATCAAGCCTTTCATTCACCATAAAATAACTCATCTTAACCCAGGAAGTTTACAAGAGAGACCTGCAGTCACTCTGAGAGTCCTGGCATCACGTTGTCCTCAAACTCGTCCGTGCTTCCTGTTTCCGCTTTGTCACACGTCGCTGAAAAAAATAGAGTGGTGCACTCAAAATCCTGGCGCGCCAGCGAGATCTACGTCATTTTGACGTCACATTCGCACGCGACGGGTCGGCTGCTGTTGCTGAATCTGTCTTCATTTCAGATCGACAAAGGTCAGTTTAAAAGATTTTTGTCCGATTTTGAGAGGCTCT